>NC_056751.1:323960140-324037640 GCF_019279795.1 Protopterus annectens
TGACTCAGTCTAAATACAGGTGCTTCCATCAGGATATGTCACCTAAACAAAACTAGCCACATGCCTCTGCTTCACACTGCAGTTACTTGTGCTCTCTTCCTCACTGTCCTGTATATTCAAAATAACTTTTTATCCTTTTCTTCTGCACTGGATCACTCCATACAACTGTAAATATTGTAAATGTTTGAGTCCTATGTATTTCTATCCCATTCCTCTTCTTTAGTCTGTATTTACAGATGGCATCAGCCAATTTCTATAAGCTCATTCATTTTGCAACCTCAGAATCTAGGGATGGTAGTTGAATCGTGTTTAATCCTGCTGTTTGGTCCTTCCTCCTCATAGAGAATAACCCTGTGGTTTAAGACCTCTAAGATCGCGACTGTTTTCCCAAAAAGCCAAGGAGTTAGCACCAGATATGTGGCCCAGTGATTATTTATTTTTTAATGGATGGGTTCCCTAACTAGGTGGAACTGAAAAATGTTGCAAGCATCACTGATTATATTATCAAACCCATGCCTGTCCAGTACCTATCTATAGGTACCTTTCTTAACAATCAGGAAGAACACTCTGTGCAATACAAAGGCTGCTCTTGGATGCATGTAGATCCCACACTTCCCTGGTATGCCATCAAACACCTGAGGCAATAGTCAAAGCCAGTTCACCTGGACTGTAGTTAAGGCTTTATTTCTGTAAGCCACTGGTGTGGCTCAGTAAAAATAATCTTTGAGTAATGAAGTAATAGAAGCTTTACCACAAATCATTACATCAGTATGAGAAAGATGAAACTTCTACCAAAACTGCTATTCCACGTTTATAAGTAGCCCACAATACCGTTAGACAGAAAGGTTGGTTCCTATTAGAAAAATATAATTAAAAATTGTTACATATCCATCATAAGTTAGGCTAAATTATGACTTATAAAATGCTATATAGAAGTAACAGCCTAGGTGGGATACGGTTTCTGAGTCTAACTTTGTGCTGATATGCACACCATCATAGGTATTCACTATGGATAAAACATACACCTTAATATGGAAAACATCAGGAATGGAAATAGTAAGTAAAGCAAGTATTAAGCACTGAAACAGTCATGTTTAACCTTTAATCGCTGCTTTTATTTATTTAGTATAGTTTGATAACTAGGTGACTGGGCTGGTCGACAGACTGTTTTCAGCCATGACCTTGGTTGGGCCAAATGGGCAGAAATTGACATAAAAGGTAAAGGTAAACATATATTTTACAGGCTGCATATGAGAGGTCTGCATACAAATAAAGGAAGTACACACACACACACACACACATATATATATATATATATATATATATATATATATATATATATATATATATATATATAGATGGGGTCTATATTAAATAAGCAACTCTTTTCTCAGGGAAAAAAAAATCACTGTTTCACTAAACAAAAAAAAACAAAAAACTTCAGAACACTAAATAAAGTGGGAGACTTTGCCCCCTGACTCCCCTGATGTGGGGAGCTGTGCCCCCCATACCGCTCTACTTAAATATACCAACTCCAAGATCACACCATAGTGGAGGAAATGGCAAAGTCCCGAAAACGGCCCAGTGATTTTTTTTCCCTGGGAAAAAAATGCTGTTCTGTGTCTTCGGGATTTCAAGCTTTCACTTTTAAAGGGTCAATAAATCAGGGTTTGCTATTTTAAGTGCTTGCTGAGTTAATATAGACCATATATATATATATATATATATATATATATATATATATACACATGTGCGTGTGTCTGTGTATATACATATATACACATAAAAAATATACTTACAGGTATATAGCATCATATAAATAAGGTGTTCCTGGATGAAATACAAGAGTGTAAAAACAAAGCTGTACAACTTAAGGGTTTTAGCTCTTATACTGAGCCATTATCTCGCAAACAATTACAGCAGGAATCTTTGGGCATAGTATTTTTTAGTTCAGCTTTAAATTTGTCTAGGGTGGTTTCTTGCTTGGTATTTGCAGGTACTTAATTCTAAATAGAGAAAGTGAGTTAGAAAAGGCCAGTTCTCCTAGTTTTGAATCAAGAGATAATGTTTCTTCTGGGTATTCTCTTAATAAGCAGTTCTGTTGCCTAATTTGCATTTCTGGTAGGTTTTTGATTTTCTTAGGGGTGGGCAAAAGCCTAGTTTCAAAAGTTTTAATATTTCATAGGTAGGTACTAGGCTATTGGCCCTAGGGCCTATATAAACCTAGCCAAAAAGGTACCCTGGCTTTCACCACGCAAGAAAATTATGTTCCTGTGCTCCTGTCGAGCAGAGTCACAGAGGTGATCCCTGGGGTGAATTTCCTATTTATGCAGGTAATAGAAGTGTTGCTCTTTTGCTCATAGGTAACCACTTAAATTGCTTCAGAAGTTGGTAGTGGTGCATCCTTTGATCAGCCAGAAATTCAAATCTCCAGATTTTTTTTTGACAGCCCCTTCAAATTTTTTGCGAGTTAATGCTATCAAAAAAGAAATATACAAGACATGTAAAACATAAAACTGATTACCTAGAAAAAAATTCCATTGTAGTAAATTACACATTTAAAGAGAACTGAAAACCAGCAACAATGCTCCACCATGAATCACTTGTATACAGCTGCTAATACTCCATTAAAAATGTCAATGCATTTATTACTTTCTAATTGATAACAATAGTATTACTTTTGAGGAAGTAAATAACAGATTCATTTTAATTGAACCTGATTATATTGCACATCACCAGTTTTGTAAACAAACACAGAATGGGAAGAAGAACATACTTAGAAAAATGTGCAAACAGCTCAGTTACTCATATACCTTTAACTGTCAAACCGAAATAATTGTAGAAGTGGGGCTGATTAGTTTATCAAACTTGTCCAAACACCTAAGGGATTTAGTTAAATCTTAACCAATTCCTTTTTACAGCAAACCAAGCAAATCAAACAAGACTGGACAACAGAAATAAAGAAGCAAACATTGTTCGAATCTAGTATATCTACATCTTTTCCGCAATATGAATTATATTGCTGGAAAATGATTCACACTGTTTCTATACTCCAGTCATATTGTACAGATCTTATCCAGATATACCATACCATAGCAGAATATGTGGCCCAAATGGTACAGGACATCAGACACATATTGCTTTTTATCCAAATCTATGTAATTTATTGGTTATGAGCTTTGGTTATTATTTTTGGAAAACTATCATAACCATTAAAAATTAATTACTTTGGTTTTCCTCTACCAATTGTTATTTATAGATCATATCATTTGTATTTCCAGACAGGTTGACAGACAAGATCAGACGGGAGTCCCCGTGGACTATGATGTTTGCAGATGACATTGTGATCTGTAGTGAGAGTAGGGAACAGGTGGAGGAGACCTTGGAGAGGTGGAGATATGCTCTAGAAAGAAGAGGAATGAAAGTCAGCAGGACTAAGACAGAATATGTGTGTGAATGAGAGGGAGGATAGAGGAATGGTGGGGATGCAAGGAGTAGAGGTGGCAAAGGTGGATGAGTTTAAATACTTGGGATCAACAGTTCAGAGTAATGGTGAGCATGGAAGAGAGGTGAAGAAGAGAGTACAGGCAGGATGGAGTGGGTGTAGAAGAGTGTCAGGAGTGATTTGCGAAAGACCAAGTGCCAAGAGTGAAAGGGAAGGTCTACAAGAGGGTAGTGAGACCAGCTATGTTATATGGGTTGGAGACAGTGGCATTGACAAAAAGGCAGGCTTGAGAGCTGGACGTGGCAGAATTAAAGATGTTAAGATTTGCACTGGTGTGATGAGGGTAGACAGGATTAGGAATAAGTATATTAGAGGGTCAGCCCAGTTTGGAAGTTTTGGAGACAAAGCCAGAGAGGCAAGATTGCATTGGTTTGGACATGTGCTGAGAAGGGATGCAGAGTACATTGGGAAGAAGATGCTAAGGATGAAGCTGCTAACTAACAGGAAAAGAGGAAGGCCTAAGATAAGGTTTATGAATGTGGTGAGAGAGGACATGCAGGTGGCTGGTATGACAGAGCAAGATGCAGAGGACAGGAAGAAATGGAAACAGATGACCCGCTGTGGCGACCTCTAATGGGAGCAGCCAAATGAAGAAGAACATTCATTTGTATTTCAAAGTGTTTCAACTATTTTCAGAAAATGTATAAGAAAGGACTCAGAAGATATTTGAACAGTTTCCTACTGGATCAAGGAATATATAAAAAATATTCTGTTAAGAAACAAAACTGTGCAAATATAAGCTAACATATATGAAGAAATTCAAGTTACTGTCCATGCTTAATAAACTGGTAATAAACTTTAATAATATTTATATTCATCCTTAACAAAATGCCTAGCATATATAAAAACATTATTACTAGTTATTTAAAAAGCAATTACATCACCATGCCTGAATAGGGCACGTTTTTGTTTTTCCTCTGTAGCCCATTGCTATCCATCTTCTTTCTATTTTGTTTACTTAATTACTTACTTATATGTATTGGAAAAGTAATTCAACAGATTTCAATAGTGGACTGGCAGTAGCTTTAAAATGCACACAGACATTCACATACTATGGTTTGCATTTTGTTAGTGCCAGCAGAGCAGTGCAGTGTGCTCAGGTTGCATGCAGTATTTGCACATTGTTACACATCCACCAGAAGGCAAAAACAGACGAGGGTGCAAAGTGCTTTGTTATTATTAAAGGTAAAGGGCAGTAGGAGTTCCAGGGTATCCTTCATACTCATTCTGTTCATACAGTCCTTTTAATGCTTGTTTCACTGCTCACTTTTCCACTGAAAAGAGCCTTGCCTTATATACCTCCACTGGTTTCTGTGTTGTGCATCTTATCTCTAAAAAATCAACAGCTCTCTCCTTATGTCTGCAGCTGTCAGTGGTCCACGTAGTTCTGTCATATATTATAAAGTACAGTTGTACTTCATTTGACTTCTGTTCTGAAATTAACTTCATCAGAACTTGTCAACACTCTCAGATTCAAACATTTCTATCAAATATTTGCAATTCCTTTTCTAAACAGTAAAATTTTATTAAAAACTGTTACCAGTATAATTTTCTTTGAATGACATCTCACGTGGTTTCGTTTGTTACTAAAGTAAGCAATATTTTAAAACTTCCAGCACTCTGTTTTAAAACCTGT
Organism: Protopterus annectens; assembly: GCF_019279795.1. NCBI lineage: Eukaryota > Metazoa > Chordata > Ceratodontiformes > Protopteridae > Protopterus > Protopterus annectens. The sequence continues at coordinate 323,965,282 of NC_056751.1, forward strand.
GAAGTTTTAATCTACCTAAGTGTTATTTTCTGACTGCTATAACTCTGCGTAGTCATTTTAAGTTATACAGACACTTACAATACAATTACAAGCTTTAATGTGTCTTACATGTTCAACTATTTAAAAAGTGTAATATTTAGGCATTTTACTGTTCAGTATTTCATTGCACAAAATAAACAGTATTCAGACACTTAAGCATTCACACATTTTAAAACAGTTACAATTTCTCATCGATACCCACTGATTTTGTTTGTCTACATTATTATCAGTCACTTAAAGTTTGCGTTCACTTAATATCCAAACACTTTTCGATTGTTTCTGCACAAGTGAAATTCATATTGCTCTTAAAACACTTATAGGTCCCTTTGACAGTCAAAGTAAACTTGAAATGTTTGAATACAAATTTCTGTTTGGCATTAGGCAAAAGTTGTTTTGTATTGCATTTGCACTATTTGTTATGCTCACGACAGCAGTTAATTATTAAATAGTCACTTTTTAAATGTAATAGCTGCTATATATTATAAGGAATTACAGAACATCCTAAAGATGGAAACCTATGAAATTCTTTATCATACACTTAAATGGATAAAACCGCAGTTTCTTGTGAATTAAAACACATTCAAACTTAGCAAAGATATGTTTCAGCATTGAAAAACATGACTGAATTGATGATGGCCATCTGAATAGTAGAGGGGAATGTGATAATCTCATTGTATTCACAATTCAGCCTGGTTTTACACAAAAGTGCAGAAACATTTATGGAAAACTGTTTCTTAGAAATGAACATGCATCTGATATTGTAACACCTTTCTTGGTGATATTTGTGATGTAGCTGCAGATGTGTTTCTTGACTAACAGGAGTGAAGTTCCTTCTGCTGACATACTGCACCGTAAAATTCCTCTGTTGCTAACCCCCCAGCTGTGTTATTAGTTCTGTTCACAGCAGCCATGCAGTATAACAGAAGCTATCTTTTTCAACTTCTGTAGGAAACCTATCTTTGCTGTTTTTGTCCTACGAGATAATATTTGCCCCAGTCGGAACAGAATGCAATGAGTACAGCAGTGTGGGGGATTACTGCTTTTTTATGTAGTAGATTTTTCATCTTTAAAACTGTTCAAGCCTGAAAACAAATGTTACATAAAACATTTTGCTGATAAAGTCAGTAATTAATTTAGCAACTTAAAAGTGTAATAGTATTGGTTGCATTGAGTGTTATTTTCCATTAAGCTGCAAGTATAAGATTATGCCCAAGAAGAACATTTGCACTACATTTTGTCATTTAAATGGACCAACTGTTAGTATCAAACTCTAGTTTATTTCTTATGTGCTGAATGTGTGTCAGGCTAGTTTACGATTTGAGTTTGCATTAAGGCAATTCCAGGCCTAAGTGTCCAATAGTTTTCCTTCCCACCCAGCTTGTTCTAGTTGTGTTATAACATGGGGAAGTTTTGCTGTCCACCAATTTTAACTTCCTCCCAGGTCAAATCGGACCACAGGTCAATCAACATTCACCATAAAACTGAAGTCTGAAGCAGCATATAATACCTTTGTATTCCGAAATTATGTGAAGGATAATCTACTAAAACTGAGTGATGACCTGGCTACATTCTAAAGCCTCTTACACCTTGATGACCCCACTGTTTATTGGGAATCATTTACTGTCCAATTTTATGTACTTGTAAATAGCAGCATAAACATATCTGTTTCTATCAGAAATGAAAACAGTGCCAAATCCAAAAATTAAACCCATATGGTGAAACCCAAATACAAACCAACTCTATAATAAAAGAAAAAAATATTATATACAAAGATAAATATAACTCTCAGAATGCCAAAAATACTCTTGCAAAAATAAACAATGCTCTCTGGACCCATATTAAATCAACCAAAACCAGATATTTGGTAAAAATAGTCACCAAGACAAAGGATAATCACATTTTTTTAATTATGTCAAATATAAAAAAAAAACAATGCCCAGCACTTTTAAGAGTTTAGAGTAAATAATATTACATGCTCACACCCAGAGGACATAGTTGAGAAGCAGAGAAAGTTAGCTCAAACTTCACCCTCTCCCCTCCCAAGTATTCTCAGATCACACATCTACAGATGTACTCCCACTTAAACATCCTAAGAACTAGTTCACAAGGCATTATCCAAGACAGAGAACATTACATCTGTGGGGGCACATAATGGATCAAGCAGCATGCTGGTAGGCTTGAAACATGACTTGTCTGTTCCCCTACAGAAGCTTATTTTATTTTGCCTAACCAGTCTCATCTGTAAGGCTATAGATTGTATCATTATGGAATTAATATATACGTATTTAGGTAATGTACAGACTCTTGACCCTACCCAGTTTGGATTTGTCAAGGGCAGATCCTGCCAACTTAATCTGGTAGACTTCTTCAAAAAAGTTACTGACGTAAGGTGTGGGGGCATAGCAGTGCAGGACACATATCAACACCATCCCTCACTTGAGTATCATAGGTAAACTCTCCATTGAACATGTGGGAGAAACGGACAAATGTTGCACATCTTGTTGCTGGTTGTCACATACTAATGGCAGAAGGACTGTATACTGAAAGGCATAATAATGTGGCAAGACTGTTGCACTGGGGATTGTGCAAACATTACAATATTGAAGTAGCTGAAAAGCAGTGGAAACATGAGCCACAAAGCATCGCAGGAAATGATGAAGTCTGCATCACATAGGATCACCCATTACCAACAGTTCGAAAGATAGATGCAAGAAAACCAGATACAGTGGTCTACTAAAGGAAGACAAAAGCAGCATCGATCATTGAAATCTCTACACTCAGTGACTACAGTGTCTTGCATACAGAGAGACACAAAGTCATAAAATATCAGGACTTGCAGGCAGAAATGAGAGCAATGTGGAAGAAAGATATCTACTCCTTTCCAATAGAAGTGGGAGTAATGGGTCTTATAAAAAAGAATCTAAAATCGTATTTAGGTACGTTACCAATGCATGTAATAATTCCATATGAACTGCTGAATGAGTCATTACTGGACACATTGCGGGTGCTGCAAAGAGTACTTCTGCCTGACATCAAAAATTGAAACAATATTAATTTCATGAACTTTAATCATACTTTGATTTGGGGTCCATTCCATCATGGTATTAGAAACCCAAAAGATTTGGAGAAATTAAAAATGACTGAATGTCAATCCATATGGAACTTGGATAGCAAATTGGATCAATAATAGAACCCAAGAAATTAGGGTAGGTAGCTATAATTCCTTTAAATGACCTGCCACTACCAGTAAACCACAGGGTTCAATCCATGGGCCACTCTTCTTTGGCATTTACTTCTCAGATATCAAAGCTAATATTGAGGGTTTGCGATTGATCATATTTGCAGATGACTGTAAACATGGTATCATCATAAACTTCTCAGAGGGCACTGATATTATGCAATATAACCTGCCAAAACAAATAGCCGATGTCAAATCCATGGCAAAAAAACTACATTCCAAGAAGTGTATTACTATATTCTTCAGCAAGCATGAATCCCTTTGTAATATCACATTCATAAGACATCCCTAAAAATATATCCTGTAGTTAAGTTTCTTGGGAATACATTTCAACAAAGAACTGCCCTTTGATCTCTGTGTATCCACTATTGTAAGAAAGTCCTTTTTCCCTGCACAGCTTATATCTAAAGTATGGTGTCCGGATCTTAAACCTATTGCTGAGTATAATGTCCCTTTCAGTATATACCTGTCCAAACATTTGTCACAAGTAGAACAACCACAATGTTTTCTCACTAAAATGTCAAGGTCCTAAATTATAAAAAACTCTATATGTCTCAAAGCCATGTCCGTGTTCTCAGTATCCCATTATGCAGGATACTGACATGCGATCTCTGAATGCATATAGAGCTTTAACAAACCCTATTTTGTCAGACCAATTACACGTTCTTAAGTCCCATCATAAACTCCTGTTCAAGGGGTCTCAATCTCTTTTGCAAAGTAAATAGAACATGTTGGAGGGATAGGTTTGTATTGAAGAGAATATCACTTCTACGGAATATTCTGGCACTCCACATAAAGTACTTGTCTTATTCTGTTCAAATGTAATTTGGTTGAATGAATGGGTAACCACAAACACTCCTGGTTAGCATCCCTGTTGCTCACAGATAAGGGAAACATAAAAGTCCCAAGATATCCTTGTTCTGATTATCACTGAGTTATTTGTATGCAAAATATAAGGGCTATAAACTACCATGAGAATGTAAGGTTAGGCTTCTTAAGATCCTCACAAATCAATAGGCGGGTAAGTACCTATGAAACTATAATGAGCATGAGTGAGTAGCTGGAGGATAGTAAAAAAAAAATAAAAGCTTACTGAAAGTGCTATAATCTGTCGTAATGCAAGCTTACAGATAACATGGAAACTAATTTTGAAGCAGCATAATCAATCTTGTAAAACTTTATAATTAATATAAAACAAAAAAAAATGACCCTGTATATTACAGCATTTTTTCATTCATGAGTTACAGTACGAGATTGGACTAAAAAGACGTATGTGCTATCGATCACTGGTTTATTTTTGCCATTACTTCCCAAGTCCAGGCTACTCAGTAACAACTTGTGCCCACTTTCTCAGAGATGATTCATAGCTTGCCACTGTCCTTTCTTTTCATTAGGTTCTTAGCTATACTGCTGTGTACAGCTGATCACATGCACTAAAAACATCATGTACTTCAGCACAGCTCTCTGCATAAAGAAGCAACAAAATATGATTGTGATGCATAACGAGTAACCTCCCCTGGGAGCCAGCACATCTTCTTTATGTCACATTCTGTCACATATTTGCTTCCAGGCTTGAATTTCAGAGGTCATAGGGCATCATGTTTTTAAAATATACATTTAATAAAGGAAATGACAGCCCAGTAGCTGACAGATTTGCTTAATATAGGTCTTCTGAATCTTGCTTTCCTGAAGCAAAAAAGATGGTGTTGCTTCTGTCGCTGTCTCCACCTCCAGTTTACATTTGCATTTTTATTTCAGAAGCAGATGTGTCTGTCAGCAGACTGCTGATTTCCCTTACAAGTTACACTTCAGTTCCTTATTCTGTCGTAGCCACAGGGAAATCAGTGTGTTAAAAATATCTTAACTTGCCATTTTTGTACAGGCCTTAGGCATTCAGGAATACCAGGCTTTGGTATGTTGTAGTAAGTCAAACTGCAGCCTTTGGCTTGGTGAAGCAAGTAGAACTAGGCCTTATGGGTAATACAACTGCTGCACACTATAACTGCTCTGAGATATTCGGTTATATGTTATTTGTACATGACTGTCTTCCAAATGTGTATGCATGCCTACATCATGCATATATCAACATTCGAAAGACACAAGTGGTATGAAGACAGTCACGACTTCCTGTGCAAAAAGATTTAGTCAAGCAGAGATAGGCTATATTAGAAAATGGGGAAATAAATCTGAATCAGCATATATCTAGAGGCCTTTTTCAAGGTCCTCTGATAATGAATAAGATCACCTCATGCTGACTTTTGAGCTCATATGTAGAGATTTGTTGTTGAACATCAGTGATCACATAACAAATTTACTGGGGAGAGCTACACTTCTTATAAAAAGTGTTAGATCAACCTACCAATCACATTTCTTAGTGAATACAGATTTATACTCCAGGAAAATTAAAAGTAAAAATGTCAAACCTTCAAGCAAACAGCTTTATAATGTTTTCTGTGCCTGCAAACAAATCAGTTCTAGTTTTATAGAGCAGCACACAGTTGCCATGGTCTTTGAATTCTTACAGGCTTTGCCTGATAATGCAGTAATAGTATGACATAATGAGGGGGGTTCATAATAGCAGCTGGCTTTTCTCCTGATTCATTATTAATAAAGCTTTTCTTGGAATTACATCACTGAGTAGTGGAATGTACGGTGTGGACTGGAATGGGGCAGGAACACAAGCCTGCACAATGTATGGCTCAGACCAGAACTCCAGTACAAATAAACATTTGAGATTACCAGCTTGTTGCTCCTGCCATAAGAAGTTTAAAACAAAACAGGCAGGACTGTGCTAGAAATGGCAAATTGGGATCAAAAGCTTCCTGTGAAACACTTGTTGGTCCACTGGCAATGACACCAGCATGGTATGCTGGAGGTCTTGCATTCAAGTCCTAAAACTGAGCTAACATTATCTTTTCACTTCAATGATTCAAAACAATAGCAAGTGACACTTGATACAATTAATTTATTGACTGCTTTGTGCATAGCTTTTTAAAAGAATAACATAAATGATTGGCTTTATATGAAAACATCTTAGAACAGGATAGACCCTTTGTGTTGCAGGCTATATCATACAGCATACCTCTGATGTTTCCTTTCTAGTGTCTCTTAGAGCTGCGATGACCTTTAAAGCAGAGGCTGTTTGCTCAGTGCAAGAATCTGGCTGGGAACATTGTGAACATTGAGTTTGGAAGCTTGCTCCTAGATGTGTTTCTACATCTTCTGTTATAGTACTTAAACCAAGGAGTTTGAGTCTCATTCTGATGCTGCTCATAACCATCTGCAGAGACATAGTTGCTTTTTGGTTAGCCTCAATCTGTTTTTGGAAAGTACTTTACAAAATTCTCATGTTGTAAGCTATGGCTTTCTCATTTGCCAACCTGCAATGCTTCTGCTCAGAGTTCCACAGAATATGTCTGACTTAAATTTGAAATGTAAAACTGCTTGAAAGAGTCTGGGCTGAACTGAGGAAGGACTTATTACTAATCTTTATTACTACACAATTACAAATATTATATGACAAGTCAGTTGAAGAATAAGACTGTTTCCAGTTCTAGCGAAAACCACCACTAATTTAATAGCCAAGAACTTAACTCAGGCCAGTCCAAACGTTAAAAACATGAAAAACAACAAATTTTATTAAGCCACTATAAAAGCTTTTCGTTAGTACCTTGCACTAACTTCTTCAGACAAGCAAAACATTCACACCATTACAAGTGAGTTTAAATACCAGCAATTGAAACACTTAACCACGCCCCTTGCTCTCCCTTTAGCTCCTTAAAGGTACAGATCACAGCTAACTAACTAAGGTGCATTTGCAATTCTCTATTAACATAATAAAAAATTCATACACCGAGACTGTAATAATAGCAGGCTTTGAAACTGAAAGAAAAAAAGCCCAATATTTTGATTATTAAACTTGTATAAAGTAAATAAATGTGTTAAATATATAAAATAACATAAAAATAATAACAGTGTTCAACCTACAGCATAAATACTAATAATGGAAGCGCGACACTTCCTAATCAAAGATTACCTATGCATACATTGTATCTTGCCTGATTTCAAATAAAATAACTAATATAATGAATATAATAAATATAATGAAATTAATGCATACTGTCCTAAGCATCTAAATAACTAGAACAGCTACCCAAGAAAAATAATATTAATCATATCTCGCTAAATAATAAAAATAATAAAATATAAAATATATAAAGTATGACATGTAACATATAATATAACATAAATTTAGGCTACTCGGTATAGGTTTAATACTGTCATTGAATAAAACAGGTCTAAAAGTTAGCGTATATAGACCTAAAATTACTAAATAATAAATTACTAAATAATAAAATATAAATCAATAATATATTGTAAAATAATAATCATGATGTATAATCATAACAATAACTAATGACTATTAACCCTCCACCACTGTTGACTAATAAAGAGTTATAAAACCATTAATTTGTCGACTCTCATTTTTCATTTTTTGACTGTCATTTTAAAAAAATTGTGAGAATAAATAGCTCGTCACCTCTTCAAACTTTTAAGCTTTAAAAAACAACTAATGGATAACAAGCTGTTAAGACCAGGGGGGGCAATATGCTTCCAATCTTAATTACCAAAGAAGCTCTTTGCATTCTAATCTATATGTCTCAGGTCCATAAGAATTAGTATTATACAGTTGATCTATAACCATAAATGTAAACTCATGGTTTGGGTTGTTCTGGATGTGCATAGCCAAAGCATTGTCCATTTTCATTCTTCTTATGGCATACAAATGCTCGTACATTCTTTCCTGGAGTTTCCTCTCAGTCTTGCCAATGTAAAAACTGGGACATAATGTACATTGAGCAAGGTATACCACTTGAGTACTGGAACAAGTGAAATGTCCCCTGATGAGGAATTTCCTGTTCTTAACTGTAAAGGCTGTTAGCTGCCTGGATAAATCTGCAATACTTGCACATATTACATTTATGCATCCCAGATCTTGGTGTTACTAAATTTCGCGTAGATTCCAGAATATTTTTGATGTTAGGGCCCCTTCTGCATGTTATCAATGGGGCTTTATCAAAAATTGGACCTCCAAGTAACTCAGGGGATAGTAATCGCCAGTTCCTCTTAATCATAGTAACTATGTCATTGGCATCTGTATTAAAAGTTAAAATAAAATTGGACCTGTACATGTTTCCCTGGAAATCAGGGCATATAGGTGATGGTAAATGACAATTCAGAAACAACATGACTCAAGATAGAAGAAAAATAGGCATTAGCTCTCTTGGTCTTAACTTCAAGACACAACTCATCAATCAAGGGTTCTGGATAACCTCGATCCAGAAATAAATTGGCTATGAAATCACACTCTTCCAAAAATTCACTATCCCTTGACACCATCCTAGCTGCTCTTACAAGTTGTCCTTTGACTATAGCCTTTTTCTGATGAAGCGGATGGTCACTATCATAATGTAGATAAGAATTAGAGAAAGTTGATTTCCGATGGATTCTGGCTCCAAACTGACCTAGACTTCTGTCTTTGTAAAGTTCCACATCCAAATAGGATATCCTCTCCATGTCTATTGTACAAGTAAATTTCAAAAAGTCAGATGAATTATTGAAGCCAATCACTAGGTCTTGGGCTTCTTCCAGTGAGCCATTAAACAAGATAAAAATGTCGTCCAAGAATCTTATATACAGAACGACTTTCTCTTGAATAATATTATTGGGAAAGGCAAACGTTCTTTCCCAATGAGTCATGACCAAATTAGCTACACTGGCGCCACACGGAGACCCCATAGGAACACCAATCAACTGATGGAACCATCTGTTATTGAATGTGAAATAGTTACATGTCAAAATAATATTCAACAATTCACTCACCATAGATATCTCTTTGGGTGGAGCTTGGTAATAAATCATTTCCAATTGAATCCATTCAAGTGCTACCTCATGGGGAATTGAAGAATATAAATCAATGATGCCAATGGTCAGAAAATAGGCATTTCCTTCAAAGGTAGCTATTCTAACTTTTTCCAAAAAGGACCAAGAATCTCTGGCTATGTGTGGTACCTGTGATACATATTGTTTGAGGATGGTGTCTACTACCTTCACTGCTGCATAGGTAATACTACCCCTCGCGTTCACTAATTGGCACATAGGGGGATCACCAATACTTTTATGAATCTTAGGATTCCCAAATAATGCTGGAATGCGTGGTGAGGGTAATTAAATAAAATTGTAAATGTCCATATCCAGAGACCCACTAATGAACATGTCTTCAAAGTATGACTGCACACGGTTCATACTAATATTCAATTCATAATTAGATACTTCTCTATAGGTCTCTGTAGAAAGTATCGCTAAAAGTCTATCTGTATATTCATCCTGTTCCATAGCTACTAATCCACCTCCTTTGTCAGGTTTCATTATTCTGATAGAAGAAGAACTAAGAGCTTCCAATAAGTCCAATTCAATCTTGGAAATGTTGAAGTGGGTCTGTCGTTTACACTTAAGCGAATTCCTAATGTCCACATCACACATGTGTTCAAACACTCCCAAGCAAGGGGCCAAAGATGGATTATATGTACTTGGAATGTGATACACAGGCCTTGGTTGGACCGACTCTCCAAATAAAAGGGCCAAGTTCAACTTTCTCACAAAGAGTTTGAGGTCTAAAATTTATTTATCAACACTAGCACGTCTGGAGGGTATAAAAGTTAAGCCCTTGGCTAAAATGTCAACAAGGGGTTGGGAGAAAACAAAATTTGAATAATTATATATTTTGAAGTCCTTCCCTGTGTTATATATCACTTCAAAGGGTTTATTTGGTCGGGTATTAGGAAATCTAACATCTTCCATCAGTTCTTCCTCAGTTTGTATTTGTTTCTAGTCATTCTGCTCGATGTTTGTTGAGGAGATGAGGCTTGTGTTTGAAAATTTACCCCGACCAACCCTGTATCAAATTGACTTGGATTATCAATATTATCTCCCTGCTCCCCTGCTCCATCCACTCCTTCTAGACTCAGTCTCTCTTGATTAGCTTGATTGTTATTTTATATATTTAACACATTTATTTACTTTATACAAGTTTAATAATCAAAATATTGGGCTTTTTTCTTTCAGTTTCAAAGCCTGCTATTGTTACAGTCTCGGTGTATGAATTCTTTATTATGTTAATAGAGAATTGCAAATGCACTTTAGTTAGTTAGCTGTGATCTGTACCTTTAAGGAGCTAAAGGGAGAACAAGGGGCATGTTTAAGTGTTTCAATTGCTGGTATTTAAACTCACTTGTAATGGTGTGAATGTTTTGCTTGTCTGAAAAAGTTAGTGCAAGGTACTAACGAAAAGCTTTTATAGTGGCTTAATAATATTTGTTGTTTTTCATGTTTTTTACGTTTGGACTGGCCTGAGTCGAGTTTTTGGCTTTTGAATTAGCGGTGGTTTTCGCTAGTTTGTTTTTCCGGTCTTGACTGTTTCCAGTTCTGCAATGTATTTCTGGATAAAAAATTATAAATTTCTAAATATTTTTGGTCCTGTGTTGGAAGCTTATACATGACACTGGGATTTAGGTTGGGGCATGAGGCACAAAAGTTCATTTAAAGACACTAGGCGGACCATTGCAACATTTGTTAATGTACTGTGTAAGAGAAGGAACAAAGATGTTATGCTTTAGGTGGGTCAACTGAGGCATTGTCAGAGTTTTGGGGATAAAAGGCTGAACCTTGCAGTGTCAGGCCCTAGAATGTATTCTGTATGGTGCTTGGTTGACTTGACTTTTCTCTGTCATGTGCCACATAAAATGGCCAACCAGACAGCCACTGCATTCTGAATTACCAGTTAGTGCTCCTCCTGTGGCTGATGAAGTGTCTTCTTCTGTGCTGTTCCTTCCATTTCACAGAATGTTGATACAACTGATATACTGGAGGATGAGAAAGTGTCTGTATAGATGGGTTTCTAATGCCTAAAAGCATTCCTAGATTGCAGGCTCTGTGGTACATAGGGAGGCAAGGAGACCCTGTATAAATTAGCATTTCTGGCTCCTGATGAGTCAGCTGGAGAGTCCGTCACTCACAAAACATGTTGCAAATAATCTGTCAGCAATTTGCACTATTGCCAACTATGTATTGCTTATAATTTACCTGGAAGTCTAATAATTATTTTGTTCAGTGCATATCATAAAATACTGATGTATGTTAAAATATTATGTTTGCAATGGGTCATAGAAAGCAATATGACTGGAACAATTTGAAGAGGGCATGGTAGCCATAGATTTTTAATTTTAGGACTATTATGCTACTGATTTTTTTTTAAATATGTCTGTTTATATTTTAACAACATACAAAAATAAGGCCATTAATGTTCGTTCAGAGTAATATGTTCCTGAATTTGGCAGGGGCTGTAATGCTTATGCAATAATTAATCTTTGCAATCAGTGTATTTTTTTTTTTGTATTTCCTCATACAATAGTAGTGGTCAAGGGCAGTTTGACATTATATTTATTATATGTCATTTAATATGTCATATACTGTGTTTCAGTTATTTCACCAGACATTTTTGGGGGGTGGGTAAGTTGGTTGGGAACTGATTGCCTTGTTTATGGCTCTGTGGATGTTTTACCTTTAGTTTTACTATTTTGTCAATCCTGGGCATTGTGACTGTTCACATGCTTTCATATGATGTGTTGTTTTTTTTGGGTGGGTGGGTGCAGTATTAGAATATGAATAAGCTGTCAGTTTCAATAAGTATAGCTTACAGCAAGGATGAAGGTAAATACTGCTGTTCAGTTGGATCAGTGGGATTGTTTGTCTGGAAAACATTACTATTTTAGAATGGGGTTTGGCTAAAACATATTATTAGAAAGACTGATGCATATGATATGTACAATTAAGATATATCAAAAATGTGACTTTTTTAGGAAGGCTTAACATTTTACTGAGTACTCAAGATAGCAGTGTGTGTGACAGAAAGTGGAAAAACATACTGATGTGCTCCAGAGAGATGGACACTACTTACTGTTAGTAACAAGTCCAGTAAGCAAAATCAGAACTTTTTGTCTCCATTTGACAAACTCTGGGAAGATGCTACTGACTGACTACACCAGAAAATGCCAAAAGTCAAGGCCTATTGGTCAAATATGCAGACCACAAAGTAGTAAGCTGTAGGCAATACAAACAAGGTATCTAAAGCACATGACTTAGCCTTATACAAGCAATATGTTTGTTATAGTGGAAGGAGTCAGGTGATGCAGAAGCTTTAATGTAGGAACTATAGTGTAGGTGTACACTGATTGTGATAGAACTGCAGTGTTGCTATGCACAGACAGTGACTAAAGAAGATATTAGGACGGGACTAAATTGAATGTTCAAACATTCAAAATTTCGAGTCACATATGGTCAACACCATATGATCAGATTTTTGAATGTTCGAACGTTGTAACGGAGATCTCCATACAGTGCAGAGTGGGAAGATTTCCCTTTTCTGCACTGTAGTGCAATCTAGGAGTTGGTATATTTAAAGAGTGGGGGGTGTGGGGGGTACAGCCCCACCCCCCATGTGGAGGGTGATGGGGACCATTCAGGTAAGTCTTTTGTGTAGTTTATTTGTATTAGATATTCTAACTTTTGAAAATTCGATCATATGGTGTTGACCATATGACAGTTGAATTTTCAAACATTCGAGTATCTAATATAGACCCCTTAGGACAATATGGGTCAGCACAGATGTCAGCAATGAAACTGAAGTGGAAATGGATACTGAAACAGCAAAGTGTCTATTATTTCTATTTTTGACTATAATGAAAGTCTTCCTCATGTGAAACTTTATAATTTAGGGTGATAGTGAAGATACATATTTTTAATAAGATGCTCTGGTTTTGCACTTAGTGTGTATTAGTAATATATATTTGTAGATAGATAGGAGACAAATTTCCCTTTGAGCTTTGTTCTAACATTCAGTTTTTAAGTGCTAAGGAAATACAAACAATATTAAAGAAGAATTGGAACATATTGTCTATAGATAGGGATATGTTCCTGTTCTTCTTTAATACCCAGTCACTACTTTCAGGAGAGGTAAAAATATGAAAAGGTTGCTAGAAAAACAAGTAGTGTGTACACACAGGAATGTAGGGATGTATCATTGTGAAATGTGTAACCAGTGTAAACATGTTGGAATAGGAGAGAAATTTACAATAAGAGATAGGAATTATCTAGTTAAGAGCAAATATAATTGCAATTCGAAATCTATAGTATACCTGGCCCAGTGTCAGTTATGTCGAGCTTTTTACATTGGAAAAACAGACTGTAGACTACAAGAGAGAATATATGAGCATGCATATGCTATTAACAAACAAAAACTAGATAATGCCCTGGCTAGAATTTGTATACATTACCCTAATCATTCATTTAAATTCAGAGTTATTGATCATATTTCGATATATGAAAATGGAAGATGTGGTCCCACAAGTTTGTTTTTAGAAAAACTTGAATTATTATGGCAATTTAAACTAGATTCTTGCCACCCGCCAGGGTTGAATGAGATGTATTCGATTACTTGTATTTTAAAACTTAAAAGCCTGATGAGATGAAATAAGCATCAGGAAGGGTAGATTCCATAGGTTTATAGTATACCCATTGTTCCAAATAAGTTTAGGTGATATTATTATTGTACATTAAATGTTTCTTAAAAGTGTTTTACACATATTTGTATATAGGGTGAATGGAATTAAATGGCTATTACTGGGTGGTATGGGTAAAAATGGGTTAACATATGTAACCTTTTTATTTAATGGTTTAGAAGTCATGTGATTTGTTTTAAATGACTTATAAGGTAAAATTTAAAAGATCTAGTTGTATCTGATGAAGCCTGGGAAGACTACCAGACGAAAAGCGCTTCATACATTTAACTGGTTTTAATACTTTTTCTTGTTTGTCATGAATTTATTAAACCGTGTGAATTTTAAGGATCATAGTGTGCTGCCTAATCCATAAACACAAAATAACACCGTGTCATCAAAATTGTTCTCAGACTTTAAGAAGATGACCTTCTTGACAGTATTACATTTCTTAGTAGCAAATAGTATATGCTAGAAATGTGTTAAGCAGTTTGGTACAGTTTAAAGACAGAGAGAAGAGCTTTATTTATTTATTTTTGCTTTTCAAGTTATAGAGTTTTTAGAGGGGAATGCCAGATCAGGGAATGGCCTTAGGCACTAGAAATTGCTAGCTCCTCCTCTGCATCTATGGGAAAAAGAATGAAAACTGACATAACACAAGCTGGCCAATTTCATTCCACCCCAACTCACTTTGACACAACAGATACCATAGCCTTATCTTTCTTTCTTTTTTCTTTTTCTTTACATTATTTTTATAATTTACATCAAACATAAATAGTCATGTAGTTTTTTCTGGGATCCATAATTTAATTAGTGAATCGAGGATAATGTCCTCAGTACATGTTAGAACCCATGTTTGTACTCTCTTAGCTATTGAGATAATCTGAGCAAGGTACATTAAGGTCATCTGACAGTTGACAGACAATGATGTCAGATAGTAAATAAGGTAGCAGGTAGCCCAGGCTGATAATTTTCTTTTGAATATTCTGATTAGTTTTCCATATTATATGGTTTATGACCCTCACCTGAAGCAAGGTGTGTTGGTATATGGTGTTGATGATGTGAAGTAAAGCTTTGGAGACTTTATTCATACTTTTCAAGTCTTTCTTTCTAATTGAAAGAAAAAGAGAAGCCCACAGAAAGAATGCAATATCTTTGTAATATGTCTACTGTAAGGTTATGATTTATTATCAGAATGATGTGAAAATTGAAGCTTCTTTTTGGAAACAATGCTGATACAGTTCTGTCAGTAGAATGCATCTAATTTCTTGTTCCAAAATTGTGAGGAAAGTTTCCATAATATAACTTTAAAAAATGCATACCTATTTGAATCTATTTATCTACAGCAGCAAGTATGCCATCAGGCCAGTCATGTTGTTATTGCTTAGGATGTCTATTGCTTCTAATACGTTATTTCAGGATGTATGTCTGTTACTTGTAGTATATTATCTAGGGCTGCCACATTCACATTTTTCCATTTCATGGCAAATACACAACCCCCTTACATAATAAAGCACACCTTTTACCTCAGGGTAGCTACATCCTTTTTTTAGCAAGCCAAACTCAGAAGTATCAGTTTTAAATGCCATATGTAATGACTGTATGGGCAGCTTTAGATGATATGAATCCCCAGGCAAAGTATTTAATGGTTATCTCCACCTCACTATCAGATGTGCAGCTGCCATAAAACTCAGTTCTTCCCTGCCCCCCCCCCCATACTGATAGATATTTTTGTTTTTTTTTTCTCACATTTTGCCTTACTGTTCATATTTTTCCTATATCTCAGTAACTTATGGTGACTGGTCAATACTGTCCCATTTTAACTGTGGAGGAAATAATTTAATTATGCTGGGGGTCTAGGGACCACTAAGCCCCCAGAAGGTATGGGGTTTTAAGTAGTAAATTAAAAAAATCATAGCTTTACTGAATGGCATTGACACACCCAGCCTCAGTAAATAATACCATAAACGTGGATTAATATTAACAAGACATAAATTCATATTTTATTGCATACATTTATGACAAAAATATCTTGTGATAACTCTTATGAGAACATTCCCAGTATTGCCCCAAAACCTCCTAAATGCATTTTATGTATGACTACTAATATGAATTTTGAAGAAAATATTTATCTCCCCAGGTTTAGATTCACTGTAAATATGAGCTTGATATGAACATCTTCATACTGACAACTATTAATAGCACTTGCAGTCCTAGAGACATGACAATTTAACTTCATTTTTATTAAAACACTGTCATGGTTTAATTTTTATTTTTATTCATGCATACAAGCAAGTTAAAGCCTTGCCTTTATTGCATTTTTAAAATGTTAGTATATTTTGTCAGTTTTTAAAGGCCAGATCGTATAATTCCTAAACCACTCCATAGTGTTGATTAAATTATATTGTCTTTCTTTTCATTATACTGACCATTCATGAGTTTGTTTCTATTGTGAAGGAAGTAAGGAAAAGATGCAACCACAGAAGAGATTTAAGTACTCTTTACATTCACTTGAAACTTCTTAATATTCCTAAGTAATTAATAACAACAGATTAGTTCATTCATCTTCTTAAATTCATGACCAGAGGAAAGAAAAATATTTATTGCATAAATAAGTGATGTCTTATGGAGTATTTTATTTAATTTCAATGCTAAATATGCCTATGTCCAGGCAAATTCCCACTTTATGGTTTTCCATACTGAAAGAATCAGATAGTGATACTAACACTTTGTCTGTCCTATAACTGAATGTAAGTCTATAATCTAAATATGAAAACTCTCTACATTCTATGCTTAAATCTCAAAATATTACTTATTTTATAGGAAAAATCATTCTTTAAAATTAGCCCATTTAATTGGTACTGTTATACACTGTGTAACAAGCACTTCTCTGCATTTCTCTCAAATACAATACAGCATTATATTCTCTAATTAAAAATACTGATATGTTAAAAAAACACCAGAATGGAATAATTATACATTTTTTGGACACAATGCACTTTATAGGATTCCTGAGGTCCATATTTTTTTATCTGTATTAATATGTCAGCTTTGCTGGTAATATCAGGAGTAAAGTATATATCATCTACCTGAATAAACTTTTATTTTCTAATACATTTTTATTCAGAATTATATTGCTGTATTCATTTTATAACTAGTTTGATGTGTAAGACATTTATTAAGTATATGTTTCATTTCTGCACCATTTAAATTTAAGAACATAATTGTTACCCCCTGCTATTTTTTTCATTTTTATTGGAAGTTTTTATTTAGAAAAAATGAAAAATCAAATAACATTGAAATCAAATTGACTATCTCTGTGTATCTGTACTATAAACCTTATGCCAATTTTAAAGAAGAGAGCCTTAAAGGTAGAAGAGATGGTTATAATTTACATTGATTTGGGGGATTTTACACTTTACTATTTTGTACTTCCATTCCATAGTAACAGTTTATGTTTATCATGATCCTAATAAAATACACAAATGCCCACAGACATTTGACAACCTTTATTGTGATAGAAATAAATAATAACATAATGTTATTGAAACATAAAAATATAATTGCAGCATTCCCTCTCACCCCTTGGATACAATTAACTAATCAAATAATAACAAAACTGTATTAAACATCAATTAAATCAATAATAACATAAGGGCAGCATCCCCGCTCACCCATATATACAAATAGCTAAAGATAAAGGCAGCGTACCCACTCGCCTTGGATAAACAACAAGACCACACCAAAATGTGCTTATTCACTTTGGATTTCCTTTCAAAACCCCCCAAGCCACACCCCTCAACACTACCTCACTTCCCTTCAGATCCCCACTCATTTAACCCTTTCCTAACCCTTCTTAGCCACTCAGATAACCTAGCACAACTACCACCCAACACCCCCCATCCCACACTAAACAGTCTTGTGACAAATTCGTCTGTGCCAGACTTCACTTATGCAAATGATTTGATGTCTACACAGTTCTTAAATGTTTTGTTGAGTTTTGAATGTGCTTTATAGCTGATATTTTTAGTGTTTAGTTTTACTTAAGTCCTAGGTAGCTTGTATTATTTACTGCTTAGGAGGAAGTTTAATGTTTAACTAAATGTGTAGATGGTTCATTTAACTATAATAAGTATTAATTGAACCAAGTGTCATGTGACTTTTTTGTCTTATGTAAAAGGTTGTATTAAAATTGTTTTAATTGTGCTAATGGAGTCCCACACAATAGGGGTCAAAGGCACTTAATTTTTGGATGAATTAAAGTTGATTTTGCATCTGTTTTGGGGCCATTGTAATAATTAAAGACTCTTACCACTATGTGGGCTATTTTTGTTTTTAGTGAAATATATGATTATTTAAGATTATGTCAATATTCACTTTGGTTGACAACTTAAACCAAATCTACAATTTGCTGGAAACATAAATCATGATGCCGTAATACACATGCACTGACAAACAATGTCAGTGCATGCAAAACCTAAAATAAAATGTATAAAATCCTTTTTGCAGGAGTAGAAGCCCCTCACATCCTGCTAATTATATTTAATACCTCTGAGATAGCACAAAATCACAGAACTGTAATATTCCCAAGCTCTGAGAAATGTGCGATCTTGCACACCTGTTGACCATCTGTTTAGTTAACCAAATGTAGATGACTAAACAGCTCTCAACCAAATACACTGTCGACCAAAGCATCTAAACTCATAAATATTTATATACATATATGCTATATATATGTGTATTTAGATCTAGATACAGATATATATATATATAGATGTATATTATATATCTTTTATGTCGATCTGCATGCGGTTATTGAATTCTAGATGCTATGTTGGCAGTATCTAGGGAAAAATCTCTTTAATTCTTCTAGTGTTGCTTCAACTAATAACTAGAAATAAATTGGTTCTTAAATTGTCAAGCTCAGAGGCTACTGGTGTTCAAGAATCATGATTGCCATGAAATGTGGCTTGCTATGGAAGGGAGTTAAAGACTGACTTTTCTGCTTGCAAGAATAGGCTATTTTATATTTACTTTTAGTATAAAGCTCCACATTTAGTGTTAAACCCAAAGTGTACATTTGAGCAGTGTTCAAAGATAACTGTATAAGACAGTGCGCTATATCCCTGAATTAATTTCTTTTATTATAGCCTCAAGGAAACAATAAATATACTAAAAGATCTTGAAGACTCTGCAAGTGGTTTAAATTTAACAAAAATCTTATTGTTCTTAGAACTTTTCAAGCTATTTTAATCTCCTTTCTTCAAAACAGAATCTAAAGTGGATTTAATAATAAGTCAGTTCAATGAGGTATAGAGCATTACACTTCTGTATAGAATAATGAGACATGACCTTTAAAATTAGGGCAACAAGCATTTTCAATTTTGGTATATGTAAGCAAGCCAATATTTAAGCTGTGATTAACGATTGTCCTGATCTCTTTTACAATGATATAGTTTTACAAATTGACCACACATTTTTGTAAATTTTTTTTTAAATATCTTTATTAATAGCCCATATTACTGGTCTATTTCAGTTAAATGAATGTCCTATTTAGCAAACACTTATTAGTTGAACACTA
This sequence comes from Protopterus annectens, assembly GCF_019279795.1. Classification (NCBI taxonomy): domain Eukaryota; kingdom Metazoa; phylum Chordata; order Ceratodontiformes; family Protopteridae; genus Protopterus; species Protopterus annectens. The sequence continues at coordinate 323,984,753 of NC_056751.1, forward strand.
ATGAGCAAAAACACTAAATATCGAACTTTTGTTTCAGAGAAACTTTTCCCTGGGAAAACATCCAGTCATCCATCATTGGGGATTTACACTTCCCCCACTGTAGTGCTATCTCGGAGTTGGTATATTTAGTTAGGGGGTGGGGGTGTAGGGTTTTCTTTGATGATGTTTTTCAGTGGTACACTGGGTTCGCAAACTGTTTTTTAACCCAGCGAATCGTTACGCTGAAATGAATGTTCAATATTAACTAATTATTATATCGATCCCGTATTATAGTGATGAGTACACATTCAGTTATAAAGAGAAAACATATTAAAGATATTTTCATGCATTATATAGATATGATTTCTCTCAATTATTATGGTTTAATATTACATAGATATCTTGTGGGCTGCCATCTTTCTCCGAACATTATTCAGTTTGCATTGTTCTGACAGATTCCATTTATTCTTATGTAGTTTTCTCCATCCCTTTTCTAAAGATCCCACCTCTACTTCTTTTATCTGCTTTACAACATTCAATAATTCTGTTACAGTTGTTTTGTTGTTGATTTCCATTTTATTTCTTTTTTTGTTTTTTGTTTTGGCAGCTAATGATATTAAACTTAGAAGGGCCTTACTGTGTCTAGGCAATTCAGTTCCTGTATCATAGCTCAATAAATTATTTTCATAATTAAAATAATTTGCTCTCCCATCATTTTTGACAATGTACCCTGCAGGGAATTTGTAAAATCTCTCTACTAATTGCACCCCCCAAAAAAAAAATAGCATGCTCCTCTCTCTTTCCTGTCACACCACCTTTGGAAACATTCTCTGAATTCTACTATGATATATAACTTTGTATGCAGACACTTTCCATTCCTTTCCATTGTCATTTCTCAGACTTTTCAGGCAGAGTCTTATAGTTATCATGTATTATTTTATATGCCCTACTAGTCTTCCTTTCTTTTAGCACAGTTTCTATTCCTCACTCAACTATAAATTCATCCAGAGCTGAACTTTCATTTAACACTCCTCTATGCCTTTCTCTTTGCATATACTCTGTTATCAAATCCTAGTTAGGTAGGCATTCTCCAACCCACAATCCAAACTTCTGCTTAGTCTTATCTCACTCAAATGAGTGAATTGTCTAGTTATCCCTATCTCCCCCCCCCCCCAATAACTTGGTTCTTTTGCTATTTTTCCAATAAAATACAGCTCTTTTGCCTATTTTCTGAATACCTACATATAGTCATCCCTATTGGTAAAATATCCTTTCTCAATTACCATGTTGGTTTAGTTCTCAAAATGTTTTTCTGCTACTTTGTAAATACAATATTTTGTACTATCATTATTTTCTCATTATTTTGTGATGCCAGCCCCCACACTGTTTCAACATAATCCCCTTCTACTTTGACCTTTAGTCTTTGGCTTGTGTTATGTATATGAACCTTAATCTTTTTTACCTTTTACTGTATATCTGTAAAATATGTTACTGTAAACTTTTGTTCATGGAACTTTTCTACCCAGGCCTCCACTGAAAATGGTACTGTAAGACCAGTTGAATTTTCCAGTAAAAAATGACAACACATAAATAAATACATAAAATGTGTAGCTTTAACATATCTCTTCAACTCTGAAAATGTTAAACCATCTTGTTCTACAGAGAAAAATAACTCATTCCACTTGATTCATTCAGTCTTTCCTTTCCCAAATACATTTCTTCAATTTGATCTTCCTCTTGTTGACAAAATAAATGAGACTAAAAACAATTTCATTGCTGCTGCCTTACTATTCATATTCATAGTCAAGATCTTTCACTTTTTCAATTTTTGTATTATCTTTTATTTAATCTCTTTCCACATATTCTTATCTATCATAATAGAATCATTTTTAATCCAAGCACCTATATTATGCCCTCATAAGTATGGGTATTAATGATCCAATTCATGCGTGGGTACATAGTTTACTTCTATAGGCCTTGTTTTATCTTTATTTATTTTATATCATGAATAACTAAAAAAAAAAAAACTTGAAACCATCTCATGACAATGAAGTATCCTTTTCTTGATTTAACAAAAGCAAAATAATATAATTTGGAAATGAGATTAACTTTTCTGGAGTACCATGACAGTTATACCTTTGAATTTGCATGTAGCTTGTTTTCTTTACCAATGGCTCTGTTTAATTTCACAATTTTCATTGTGCTGCATATATTCTTCTACATACTACAGTAGGTATGCATTTTTGAGTAAGTTTAGGACAGTGTTGGCAACTCTTATTGAATGAGGTTAACCTTTTTGCTGTAATCAACACATTTAAATATAATGATCCAATGTTCCACCTTTATATCTGAGAAAAATATTGATGAATTTACTTTGTATCTTCAAGACAAATGTCATCAAAAATTCAATGTCTGTGGATCTAAACCTCTTCTGCAACCTCAACAAAATGGTTTGGAGAGACAGGTGTATCTCACAAAGGATACCACTGCTCTGGAACAAACTCCCCTTTCATGTAAAACAAAGCTCTCATCCCTGTCCATATTCAAGCATAATTTGTATCTATGGACGGGAAACAGAAAATTTCACTAGGACTGCTTCCCTGTACTAATAATGGCCATCTCCTAAATGCTTAATCCCCTACATGGGTCAGTCCAAATTATCTATGGTATGATCCTATACTCATTAAAGGTAATGTATAATAACTGACCATGGGATGGGTAAGGACAATCTGACACTAAAAGGGAAAGGTTAATTTGAGCTCCAAATGGATTTTGGCTAGGCTTAAAAAGGCCTGTATAGAAGCTAGCCTAGTATTTACCTCTGAACCTAAAAAAAGTCTAAAAACGTGTCCCTGTAATGTGCCTTTCCAAACAACATTGTGCCCTCTCTTGACAGAAGGAAACCCTTTTCACTGACAGTTTATTTTGTTGACTCACCATTATGTTTTACCCATTCAATTCGATATGCTTTTAGTTTTTCATTTTTTTAACTTTCATGTTTAATACTTGTACTTCATAAAAATAAAAATGAAATCCCCATTTACAGAGCACTTGGGTTTGTTGCTCTTCTCACTCCAAATTGATCAATTCTAAAATTCCCATCTATGATATGGTTAATTAGCCATTGATTAAATGTCTTTGTTTCTTGGTATGCCCATTATCTTGATATGCATGCATAACTTTTTCATAACAGCAGCTCTTTTATATACTAGACCCAATATAGCTTGTGCCAGTTTATATTTGCATAGGCTTAGCTTATGTATTTAATAAACTTTATATTCATAAACAAGTCTGCCTTTATGAGGAGCAGCATAAATTTAGGAGGAACAAAGCAAAATATGAAGAGCAAAGTCATAGTGTTATTCCTAAATCATAGCAGTTGAGAGGTATGTATGTATGTATGTATGTATGTAAAACATGCTGAGAGACAGATTCTGTTAAGATGATATTTGGTCAAAATGAATGATAACTCCGCAAACAACTTCTTAATTTGTTCCTTTCGATGATAGCAATAAGCATGTCATAATTATCTTTGTCATTTATTTACCTATCTCAGATGTTCAAGGTCCAAGTAAGTCAAGTCATCTTTTCAGACTCCTTGCAAAATATAGCATGTTATGCATTTGTTTTTCACACATTGGAGTTATCAGTTACTATGACATTTTGATACTTACTAGACCTCACTATCTGACTTGGTTACATTTTATGCGTAAGGAACACCTTTATGAATATGTGAAACTAACACAAAAATATCTTCTTCTTCTTTCGGCTTTTCCTGGTTAGGGGTCACCACAGCAGATCACCTGTCCTCTCATGATTAGCAGTGGAGTTTTACAGTGTTGAGTTGCCAGCCCGGTGCCCTACCTTCCACAGAAAGCACACACACACACACACACACACACACACACACACACGCACGCATGCATGCACACACACACACACACACACACACACACACACACACACACACACACACACACACACACACACACCTAGGGCCAGTTTGGAATGTCCAATCTACCTACAGCATGTCTTTGGGATGTGGGAGGAAACTGGAGCACCCAGAGGAAACCCTCGCAACCAGAGGGAGTACATGCACACTCTGCACAGAAGGCACCCCAGCAGAGGATCGAACCGGAGAACCTCTTGCTGTGAGGTGGCAATGCTAACCGCTGCACCACCTCGGCCGCCCAACACAAAACAGTCCATGTCTTAAACATATACTTAATGAAATTTTGAATAAAACTAGTAACGGATTGAAAGCTTTTATCATCAGACCTAATCAGTTGGTTAACAAAAGTATGCACACTAGGTGGACTAATGCACCAGTCAGAGAGTTGTTAAAGTATTAAATAATCAGCTCTCACAAGATACCATATTAAATATGCTGAAGTAGCTTTATTGTTAAAATACATTAGAGATTTGATGATCATTAAGGTATAATCAATCCACTGAGAACATTTAATAAAACATGCAATTAAAATTTTTTTAATCAAATAATGTATGTTGCCTCCTCCCATGTATGTAAGGTTTCCCTTTTTTTATATTTAATAATTTTAAATTAATTCATTGGGAGATTTCCAACCTTTAAACTAAGGTAAGGATTACTAAATATTCACATTCATGCTTAAACCATTGTGATGTATATAGTAGAAATTGATACACCATGAGCTTCTTACAGCTGTAGTTATATCCCTGCAGCATGTATTATTCAAAGAGGTGAGTTTGAAATTTCCAGCACATTTCCCAGTATTTATATACGTAAGGCATAGTAACGGTATTTGCAAACTCATTCTGCTTGTTGTTTCTAGAAATGTGCATTAGCAAACAACTTTGTTATTTGAGTTGACATGTTACCAATCATTTTTTATGCTTTTTAGGTCATAAAATACTTCCAAGTAACTTCAAGTCAGGGAATTGTCTTTTTGAGGATTTTAATTACTGCCTGGTGTCCTGCCCAGGGATAAATGCATATAGATTCAGTTTTTGAATTTACTTGCTGTGTTTCTTAATCCTCAGTGTCTATCTCTTTCTTGGCTGGTGTTCCATGATTTTATAGAGTACAGCCTCTGGTTACCTCAGTCTGTCAAAATCTTATTTGATTAGTATGACTCCAGTGCTTTTACTCACAAATTTTGTTCTAACAGACAGTAACAAAACTTTTATCTGAACACATTTACTAAGCTGTTCTGACATAACCTAGTAAATTTAGATTTGTTATTAAAGTGCAATATATTTTGTACAAAATATTCCACAGGAAAACTTTTAACATTTTCAGACTATTAGGCATCCTCTATCTGAAATAATTTAGTATAACACCATTACAAAATGTAACTCATACTTTGTCCTGTAATTAATGCCACATAAATTATGAACAATTTTAATACATCTACAATATGTTCTCCTAACTGGCTTGTAATTGCTGTATATTACTTCTTTTGTTTGGTAGCTATTTTATATTGTCTCTTTCTTAGAGCTTTTCTCCCTGGTCCATTGCCGAAAATGGAATTTGGTTATTTTGGACTACCCATTTATCATAGAAAGTAAATAAGTAAGTCATGGGAAGCCCTTTACCTCTTGTGCAGTCACACCTGTGTTCCTAAATAAGTCAAATGAAGCCTTTACCTCTTGTGCAGTCACACCTGTGTTCCTAAGTAAGTCAAATGAAGCCCTTTACCTCTTGTGCAGTCACACCTGTGTTCCTAAGTAAGTCACGGTAAGCCCTTTACCTCTTGTGAAGTCACACCTGTGTTCCTAAGTAAGTCACAGGAAGCCCTTTACCTCTTGTGCAGTCACACCTGTGTTCCTAAGTAAGTCACTGTAAGCCCTTTACCTCTTGTGCAGTCACACCTGTGTTCCTAAGTAAGTCACGGGAAGCCCTTTACCTCTTGTGCAGTCACACCTGTGTTCCTAAGTAAGTCAAATGAAGCCCTTTACCTCTTGTGCAGTCACACTTGTGTTCCTAAGTAAGTCACGGGAAGCCCTTTACCTTTTGTGCAGTCACACCTGTGTTCCTAAGTAAGTCACGGGAAGCCCTTTACCTCTTGTGCAGTCACACCTGTGTTCCTAAGTAAGTCACGGTAAGCCCTTTACCTCTTGTGCAGTCACACCTGTGTTCCTAAGTAAGTCACGGGAAGCCCTTTACCTCTTGTGCAGTCACACCTGTGTTCCTAAGTAAGTCACGGGAAGCCCTTTACCTTTTGTGCAGTCACACCTGTGTTCCTAAGTAAGTCAAATGAAGCCCTTTACCTTTTGTGTGTTCACAACTGCATTCTTTCAGTCTTTCTGACTTATTTAGCAGATAGCGATACCACTAAACCTAAAGTTGATTAATTCTACTTTTCTGCAGTAGAAATCATTCTCTATTATTGTCACAAACTGTTTTAAATTTGTTCCTGTTTCTCAGTAAGATATATTTTATGACAAATGGCTCAGTCTGTGATACTCAAAGTGGACAGCATTACAGAAGACATTACTTACCTATGGATATGATCAGTTAATAAAACGTATGAAAACATTGCTTTGCTTTTATGCTTGTTAACTTTCAGTCCACAGAACTTATGCCTGTAAGCTGATATTTCTTGGACTGCTTGGGAGCTGTATTCTGGCAGAAGACATGCACACAGGCTAGAGACCTTGCTGTATTTCTACCTTGGAGCAGCTGAACTGACAAAATTCTTATACTGGCAATGGGTGATTCTGAGCACATCTGAGGTGTATTACATTTGCTTTTCAGCTGAAAAGGTGGCATTGCCTGCCATGAGGTAATTGTAACAGCTGGACAGAGTGTGTTTCATTTTCACCTCATGACTCAGTCATGAATTTTGAAATCTTGTACAGTAAAGGTGTCATTACAACCAAGACAGTTCTGTTGTGACAACTTATTGCTTTTGAAACTAGGTCAGTTCCAGATGGAACTACAAAATAATAATAACACTGAAATGAATCATATTTTCCATTCACACTTTCCTGTTGAGATGGAACTATGGGGAGGACTTTTATAGTACAGGCACGTAAGGTCTGAGCACAATGTCACTTCATTGAGAGTAAATGTTCAGTACTTTGTTTCAGTGTGGTTCTGACATGGAGTCACTACTAGTTAGCTCTGTCTGTGTCTTGAATCTATCATGGGAATAAGTATGATTACTACCTTCATATTTGACTTACCATGTATACTTTGCGATGCTGCAAAAAATTAGACAATTAATGTGCAGTTTGCAATACCTCTGAGGATTGTCCATGTGTTCTACAGAAAGTCATTTTCTAGGGACACACCTCTCTCAAACTGGAAATGGAACACATGTACAAAATTCAGGTCCAAGGAGTTTCATAATTCAATTGAAAATCCTTCTTGCCTTCTCAAACTACCCACCTTAGAATTTAATCCTGACAAAACATGTTTCACAGTTTTATTGTGATTTACTATAATACATGCCTATTGATGTCTCCTCTCCCCTTGCACTCTTTAATAATATTGTATTACTGTAAGGAAACCGCAGAAGTATTCGCCTGAAATGTTTACCTTATATTTTGAATAAGGATTCAGGCATTTGTTAGTAGTTGGAATTATTGGGGCTTAATTCTGAATAGTATATTCACTAACTTGAAAGAATAATAGTAACTGTTGTTATCATGATTATTAGCTTGGGAAAAAAGTTACAAGAATAATAAACAGCAAAATGAAATATAAAGGGTTAATTTAAGAATAGTATAAAATGCAAAAATTACATACTAATATAGACAGCTTTGGATTTCAAATAAAACAGAAGGAATGTATACAGTGATAGATATGTTTAAATATGTATAAATGCATGTGGACATCTATTTGCTAGTTAGATGCATATACACATCTGTTGATATAATATATGTAGAAATAATATAGTTAGTTAAATACTTGTATTCCTGTTTGCTAGCATACATATATTCTGGTACAACTTGAGACAAGCTGGATGTTCAGTGTCTGGAACATGCTTCAAGGACCATAGATAAAAATGCAGTTGTGAGACAAGGTGCACAGCATTCAACACAGACATCTGCATTTCATTTGCGTCATTCTGAACATCAAAACAGAGGGAATTACAGTATTTCACAAATAAAACTTAGTTAAAAAATATTACACAAAACAGACCACGACAATTTCAGTTGTAAAAAGCATACAGCATGTACCTTTACGAGGATAACATTTAACACAAATATAACAGCATGATTAGCTAAACAAGGGCAGGCATGTATAAACGTAGAAAAAGAATCAAAGACCGACATAAACATTTCAATAAACAGCTCTGTCTCTATCTCTATTAGATGTTGTACATTACCTCAAGAAATGTAACAGTTCTGTCATGGAAAGACATCATGCAAAAAATGTCACAGTGTATAGACAATAACACAAAAATAAGAATAAACTCAACAGGGGAAGTAAAGCGTATGATTTCTACCAATATTCTGTTTAATTGTATAAACAACACAGTAATACAAAAAAAAGACCATGCTTTAAAATATTTACCATTTTGGGTAACAGGCCAATACTTCATACAGATCAAATGGCAAAAATACCATCCACTTGTACTATGATAGGACAATACCAAAAAAAATTGCACTTCAATATTATATTTCCATGTTTTAAAAATACCAAATGCAGATTTAAAAGAGCTTGGTATAAAAACTAGTAAAACAAGATATCTCACAGATTGTACATTTACAAGCATAATGGAATCCTACTATTTAGTAAGTCATTACAAGTATATTTAACAGACAAATTTACAATTTAGTACTAATGTATCTAAATTTGTAAATTAAATAAAATGTTGTCTAAATAGACAATATTGCCTTCAAATTTCAAAATGTTTGTTAAAGTGGCACCACAGTTTGTATGTGTGGTTTCAAATAACCCAGTGTTAATAGTAAAAGACAAAAACAGAAGCTGACACTGCCCATAATTGGTGAGACATATTCAGAAAATGGTCATCTTCTGGGACCAAATTGGTAAATTGGTTAATACATCATGTGTTAGTAGTTTTGAGCATCATAATAATAATAATGACAGCTTGAAATTGTTTTATATGCTGCAGGTTGCAAAGAGTTGCAATAACTCAGCAAACATAATTGTAAATATGAGCAAAGTGGTAAATATAGTAAATAGCAATGCTAACAAAATAAATGCAATCTTTTCTTTAACTAAAGTTTAGTCCATTCCTCCAAAAATAAAAAAAAAATAAAATAAGGTGGACCTGAAAGAATAATAGTAACTGTTGTGAGCATGATTATTAGCTTGAGAAAAAAGTTACAAGAATAATATATAGCAAAATGAAATATAAAGGGTTGATTTAGGAATAGTATAAAATGCTGAAAAATAGGAAGTAGTAAGTGTGCTGGCATAGCTTAATTAGATATTGGCATCCATGTAAAGGAGTATGTTATTGAGAAACAAAGTCTGTAAAAATAACTGCGCAGATGGCAGCTGGAAGGACATCAACAAAGTAAAGAGATGTAACATCAAGCAAGATAAAGTTGGAACATCAAGTTTCAGGTAGTACTGGAACACCATGTTTCAGATAATGCAAGAATGAGTTTCCATGGATCATCAAACTACAAAAAACTAAGGATAAGGTAACAAAGGAAAACTGCTATACAAAGAATGTTACACATCAGACTATGAGAAAAAATATCAGACTTTTTGGTATAAATATGAGTGTGTATAAACAAGCTTTGGGAATTTGCCATAGAGAGCTGACAACATCTGTGTTGCATGCTTGTAGATCTGAAAGGAAAATGTAACAGTAAAGTGTATTAACTGAAGCAGTGTCTCTGTGTATTTATTGTACTTAGTACAATACAGAAATAAGACTAGGTCACAATAAATAGTTAAATATACTTTGGTATGCTTGCATGAAAATGCAAGTAACAGCAAGAAACTAACAGAAGACGTCATATAAATTTTCATAACATTGTGCACTTTATTATAAATCTGCTCTCTTAACATTTACTGTAACAGTTCAGAAAGCTTGCATTTGCTGGATTTTTTAACCTTTGATGTTTGAATAAACTTTGAGATTCCTATGTCTAAACATCATCTCCCCCATTTAAGGCCACTTTGCAGCAGTTTGCTTACTCACAAAGTGCCTTCATACAATTAAAGTTTCTTGGTTATGATGTGGTTATTAGTACATGAATTAGTATTGTATTGATAAGATGTCTATTCCTGATAACACAAAGGTACGGCTGTATGCTATTTTTCATGATATTTAAACAGTTTTTCCACAAGAAGGTTTATGAAATAGATATGCCTCTGCTGCTCTCTGCTGAACAACTCACCCACCCTAGCATGACTATAAAGTAAATTTCAGCAGCTAATTACTATGGGAAAGATGCTTCCATCATCAAGTCTCCAATTATCTCTTATGTCGCTAAAATTTCTCCTCTTAACTGCTGAGTCAGTGACATCTTTTTTGCTTTTATTTGGGATATGATCACACTCTAAAATCACATTTTATTTTGAAACTTTTCCCTCTGATACAGCCTCATCAGTGCCATTTGGTGGCACTGCATCTTTGTGACATGGACCCAATCTGACTGTGCAGTAGCATTTTGTTTTATCAAGTATATGGGCATATTTTGAAATCATATTTTATTATAACACTTATCCCTGTTACTTGGCATGGCCAGCTCCATCTGGTGGCATTACATCTTTCTGAATTATAATCTGTCTGTGCCATTGTACAGTGTAAGACTCAGATGCCAAGAATTATAAGTCAGTGGTGTGAGTCTTCATATTGCTGTTTCTCTTTGTAAAATTCCAGACATCCACCTAAACTCTCCATGTTGCTCCTTCATACTGCATTCCGTTAACTTTTATTAGTAGCTCCAGTGATGCAGAAATATTTTTGATCAAGTTAGCTGACCTTTTATCCCATCTCAGAGTGCTCCATGCTGGAAGCAGTCCAATGGAATTTGTTTGTCCTTCATCTGATTTAGTTTGCATTTTTTTGCTATTCATGTGTCTGTATATGCCCTATTTTTGTCAGAAAGAGGATTATTCTGTTTGAGGTTCGTTTTCATATTTTAATTATTTTATAACACTGTTTAGAATGTACTGGTTCATTTACATGCCTTAAAGTAATTACAAATATCCATTTGTTTTTATGAAACAAGTTCATACTTCCTGTTTAAATAAAACACTAATTGAAACTATAGTATAACAAATTCTAAGCAATTTATCATGGCATGTAACAATGATGTAATCTAGAATTGTGGTTTTGGTTCTTTATTGATTACCACAATACCAGCAGAATCCTCCCCCACCTTCCTTCACAGCTCAGATTGTAATAAGTTTACAGCAGCAACATGTCATTCTCATGTACTTATTTGTACCACCTCCACCCACATTGCTATACTGAATTAAAGATATGAGCTATTTATTAATATCCAAGGACAGACAGCAGCATAACAGCACAATGGGTTCTAGACAGGATTTGTAGACATAGTAAGTTAATATGCCCTGTAAGAAGTCCCAGCAAGAGACCCAGAATGGGTTATCTATGCCTTTAGCTATTGCCCATTTCAGTAATAAAATAACAAGATCTGAACAAGAAATATCCTACACTATGCAGATACTAGCTACACTGCCCCTTTTACACCAGCTCCCATATGAAACAACTCTTGAGTCATATCTAGACCTAAATATAGTAGAGGAGGATGTTGTTTGCTATATAGTGACAAATCAAGCAAATGAAATCTACACATCTCTACACTGCATTTATAAATACTGAGTAATTTCTTTTATTACATTGTACGGGGTAAATGTTGGCAGCATATGTCAATAAACATGCCCTTCTTTAACATCTTCTCACTGTTTCTACAGCACATATGTTTCCTAGCCAGTCATAATGGCATGACATGGCGTTCTGAGATGATTGTCTGCAAACTTCTCAATTGCAAAGGAATATCTGAGACATGTCTGTAACAAATAAAAGTAAAATGTATAGATATATATATATATATATATATATATATATATATATATATTTTCCCTTTGGGCTGCAAATTTTCATGTATATGACTTGCTTCCTAACCTATAAGCAGATAATTCAGTTCTATGACAAACTCTGTTTTTGAGGGTCCAATCATCTGCTTGAACAACATTGAAGTAATCTCTAACCTCATGCAAACTATTGATTGTGTGCAATTCAAGTCTTTGAAGGATTAGACAAGCGCCTATATTTTCTGTATATGTCTGCTTTATCAAACACCTCAGCATTATTTTCTAGCTTATAATTCTGACTTACCAGAAGAATTACTTACTTAAGTTGCATTGTCCACTGAGATGAGTCAATAACCACACCACATTGCATTTAACAATACCACTAATAACCATTAATGATGCCACAGTAATTGACATGTAACATATTGACGATAACCATTAACTGTTTACTCAAACATTGGTTGGTGTGAAGGAGTCTGATCTGGCTGACCTCTACAGGGCCAGGTGTGTAATCCAAACTACCTCAGACTGCACCTTTCTTGCACAAATTACTTACAAGATCCATTAAACTGAAACCATACCTACCTACCCTGTCTAACAGGGGAGATAACAACATACAATACCTATCCATTGGACAGGTAATAACTGGCCAAACTAAAGCAAAAATAGGCTACCGACAGATGCTATTATTGAAATAAGCTTACTTTTTGCTATTACAAAAGGAAGACATCTATAAGAGAAGCTGAGTACCATTACAACCATACACAGTAATACCAAGCTGTAAGAAATTCCACCCTAGCCTAAATTACATACTTGCAGTAAAGCTGTGACTGACACCAGTCCCAAACCAAGATAGACATGCCCTAGTAAAGTAACCAATACAAGAAAACATACAAAATACCATAATAAGGGGAAAAGACCCCAAACCAGTGATACTTTTATGATTGCTAAAAGCATCGAATAAGAGGCTTAATATGGAATAACAGTCCAGCAAACACAATAAAAAAAAATAAAAATACTAAGCTGTCCCCACATAAAGTGTCTAAGCAGTCATTTGCCAAGGAGCCAAAATATTAAATGAACAGCCCAAAGTTAATAGGTAAACCAAACAGCCAAAACAGATGCAATTAAATATTGATCTTATACTCCAGCAGTTAATAAAATAACGGTGCAATAGAACACAATGTTATTCATAGAAAAGACTGAAACTTAATTATTGCAGACTACCTGTCCATGGCCCTACACACACACACACTCACTCACTCACTCACTCACTCACTCACTCACTCACTCACTCACTCACTCACTCACTCACTCACTCACTCACTCTCACACCACTCATACACATACATTACATACATTCATAAAATTTCATTCATGTCCATACAGACACAGCTGTCCATGGCAGCCCCCCCCACACACACACACATTACAAACATTCATAAAGTTTCATTCATGCCACTGCAGACACACCTGCACATGGCAACACACACACACACACACACACACATACACATACATGCATTACATACATTCATACAATTTCATTCATGCCCCTACAGACACAGCTGTCCATGGTGGCACAAACACACACATATCCCCCCCCCACACACACACACACATGCATACATGCATTCATAAAGTTTCATTCATGCTGTACAGACATACCTCCCCATGGCCAAACACACACACACTCACACACACACACACACACACACACACACACACACACACACACACACACACACACACACACACACACTACCACCACCACCACAACCCCCCACATCTTTGTGCACTGTGATTGAATGCATGAGGGCTGTGCTTTTATGGCAATCACGTTTTCCTCTATCAGTGAAAGTTTATATGGCAAAGTGATTTTCTGAATCATTGGACAGATTAAGTCATGAGCTGCTGGCATTCCTGTAGGAGAGCACACAGCATTAGCAACTCCCATTGAATGGAACATTATCTTGCAGCTTTTCCCATAAGACTACCCTCTGTGCCAAGGCTCCCCGTAATGAAAAACCTTAGCAGTAGAGTAGTGGGGCAGTCTAAAAATTAGGCTTAATATGAGTCAAAATCAGCTGCATTAAGTCATTCCCCTTTTATGGTAAACCTTTCTAAATCCCAGCCATAATCTAGTCTCAACTTAGAGCAAAGACATTTGAAAGTGCCTGATCAGAAAACCTGCATCTATGACATTCTTTTACAGAGTATCTTCCTACAGATTTACATACTATCTGTCCAAATTTTGAACAATATGACTTTAAAGACAATAAACATTTGGCATGTTATTCTTTCCTGATATCCAGTGTTTTAAAACATATTCAATACTAAAATCTGTAGTGACATTTCTGTTTTGCATTAATTTTGTTAAATGACAGAATGCATTCAATAACAATAGAGGATGGCTGTTATTCCATGAAAGAAGATGATATAGGTACTCATTTAAATGTAAGGTAGCCCACATATAGCTTTTTATTGCTAGTCCTTAATAATACTACAGCCTTCAGTTTTGCAATTATGAACTTTTCAGTGCCGACGGCATCATAGCTGTATTTTTCTTAAGGGTTTAATTTCTAACAAATAGAAAACTGAAAGCTTCATTTGCCAAAGTAAAAAGAGTGTGCATGCTGTGAATATAGTTTATGTTAATGCAGTAATTTAGGCCCTGAGAACTAAACAGAAGGCATGACAATAATTTGTTTTCTTAGGAAAGTTTAATTCGGTATTAGGGTAAATTATAGTAATATTGATAAGTCACCTATTGGATACAGAAAAGCAGTTTAAATGTAGAAGTCATTATTTTAGGTTAATTAGACTTATGCATTTATCTGTATTAAAATGAGTAAATTCACTGTGATAGCAGAGGGCATTATTTTAAGACTACCTCCCAATTACTGGAAACCTAGAGATTGCTTAATTTTTTTAATGCCTTTACCTGTAGGTCATTCTAAGGCCAAAGCAGCAGACAAGGGAAATGTTTACTTTTTCATGTAATTATATTAATGACCACAGTAACCAAAGCAGTAATTTGTATAATATTTCGGAAACTAATGATAGCCTACTCAAAACGAAGGAAAATGATCATGTTAATGACATGGCAGTAAGTATGTAATTATTCATTTTTAAGCAACATCAGCAAACGTTTAAATATTAGCAAAAATACTGGACTAAGCTGTGAATATACTAAAAAGGAAATATTCATTCAGAGAAAAAATATATCCACTTATACACCTAAACTCTTTCTCACAAGACCAATAATCCAAATGGAACAACTGAAGAAAAAGTAACAGTAACACCACAAACTTCAGTTGTTTTCCAAGCCCAATAAGGTCTCCTCAATAACGAATTACGAACCAAATACCAACAGTTTATTATTGTTCACAAGTAACAACAGACACAAAACGGACTTAACGCTTTCATTTCCTACCACAGAAACATCATCAGTGTCTCACAAGATTTATTGATAAGTTCCCTGAAGAATAGCTGCAGATAGGTTTCAATTCATAAAAATTTGCAACTATTTATTTAATGTCATACTATTTAAATCACATTTTTATTTAAAACAAATATCTACTTATGCACTAATGTTTTAATTTCCAAAACAAATGTCTTCAAACTGCTTCCTTAATTGGGTGGAATCCACTTCCACTGTTTGAACATGTTAAGGCAATTGGCACTGTTTGTACATAACCACAGCTCTGACTCGTAGAGGCTGGTTACATTTGCATGTAATAGCCCCAAATCAATGCATTCAAATGAAGGAACAGTAATATGCTAATGAGGAGTGATGTAAAAGTTGGCAGGGAATAAACCCTCTTCCCACGTATTTGCAATTCATAGTCATATTTTGATGCATAGCTGGGCCATCCACAAACATGTTATAAAAGGCAGAATTGTCTCTTTTTATCTACTTTGCAGTTAGTGAAGATGATTTCTATTGCTGCCAGCATGACTATGTCTTGGAGTGAGCTGCTTATCTTGGCTGAGTCAAAACTACTTGTGCCAAGAGGTGCTTGTCTGCCATGAAGGAAAATATATAAACACAGAATAACTAATCATAATTTCAATAAGCAGAAAATCTTTGATAGGTTTACAGTGAACAGGGATATTGTCAGGGCATTATTGAGCATGTATGACCTACAGACAGGAACCGTTGGGCTGTGTGGCTTTCCTATATTAAGGTATGCATAGCCCTCACTGTACTTGCCATGGGAACCTTTCAGAGACTGACTAGGGACACTGATATTTCTAAAACTTCTGCCTCGAGGATACTGCAGCAGTTCCTTGAAATACTCTTACCACATGTAGATCAGTACATTTATTTCCCAGTGTCACCTCAGGACCAAGGCCAAACCATGCATCCTTTTATGGGATGGCTCATTGCCCTGAGGTGCAAAGTGCAATAGACTGCACCCCTGTTGACATTAGGGTTCATCATTTCCACAGGGAAAGCAGTACCAGAACAGGAAGTGTTACCATTCAGTCAACTGCAGGTAGCTTATGCTACATTGGAGTGCATTACCGACTTGTTGGTACAGCATCCTGGCAGTACCCATAATTCCCATATTTGGCATACTAGCTCCATCTACTGCTTCTTCCTGCATGGTAGGATGCCCCATGATCACCATGTTGGTAAGAAAAAAAATTAATTATAATTATCTAAGCATTTATTATTTGGAAAATGAATTGCTTGGTACTAAACCACCCTTCCAATGTTGTTGTGCCCCCTCCCTCTTTTCTCTTTCTTTTCTTCTAGTTTCCATAGAAAGCAGCCTATCAGCTGCACACATGGTTAATGACTACTGTGGGGAATCTGACAGGAATTTTGGGAGAGAAGAACAACACTGGCCTGTCCCAGACACACACACACACACACACACACGCACATATTGACTTTGGCCTTGTCAAAGCCTGTTTCCAATGCCTGGATGAGTCTGTGGTGCTCATTTGATATAACCCAGCAATTGCATGTAGGATGTTTACAGTGTGTTGCATTCTGCAAAACAAGATCATGCACTGGTCTAGTGGTGAAGTACTCTATGATGTCACTCAAGCTCCCAGTTCAGATCCTGCCACAAGTGATGACATTGTTGATGGCCAGCAAGCCGCAATAATAAGGGACCCTATGCAGTCCAGTGATGCATGGTATATGGCTGTGCAGGTAATGAGGTGGCCACTAGTCCAAAACTGAGGACCTTGACATTCCGGTTAGTGTTTCCTTTCTCATAAAAAACGTGGAATATAATTGATGTGTATAGTGCTAGGTGTGGGCTTTGCTGTCTGATGTATGGTCTACTGTCACAGTTCATCAGACAATCTCCCTTATCTTTAAATGCATTTTTATTTTCTATAGTGAAATAATTAATATTTACAGCTTATTAAATGTAACAAAAATAACTACAAGATATGGAGTAAAACTCTGGAAAAAGAAAAAACAAAACAAAAAAAAAACAATGCCATCAAGACACTTCATTTAAATATATATATTTTTAATTTAAATGAAATGCCTTCTTGGAGTTTTTTACCCTCTGGCAATTTATTGTTTGTATAAAAGATATGTTTGACTGTTTACTGAGATCTGTTCTGTGAGGAAAAATGTCATTGTGTATGGAATTCGTTTTGCACTTATTTGCTGAATGTGTTGTTTAGGGACTAGTTAACCATGCACATTCAGAATGTGATGCAACAATATGTTATTAAAAAGTGGGACTGCAGTACTTGACTGAGTAAAGCTTTACAAGTACTGAACTGAAATTTGAACTTCCTATTAACTGATACCTTGTACAGGAAAGGCAAATGAATTCCATGTATGTGTTTATCATCTATTGTTTCTACACTTTTATTTATGATACACTTGAAATAATTTGCACTTCTCTGTTGCGCTACTGCAGATGAGATTAATTCATTTGGTAATATACATCAACTTGTGTCATCATAAGTAATGTCTGTCATAATTCGTGCGGCTGGTGTTGAGGTGCATGGAATCTCTCCATATACAGCCTGTATTTTGTCTCCACCTGCTTGACTTTGTGTTGCACTATTACTTCTTGCAAAGTTATGTTCCCGCTGTGTGATGTGTGATCTTGCCATTTAACTTGGCGACTGTGCGCCACTTTCCTCAGGCTGCCTCATTAATATAATTATGTCATTCATATTATCAGCCATTCTGCTGGTGATGTCTTCTAAATGTACTGGTCTAGTGGAACTACCCATTCTTGCTGTTGGCCCTGTGAAGAATGAATTGATTAAATTACTACTAAGACACTGCAGAACACTACTGAATGTTGTGTAATGAGGCATGGAGGACACTTGACATGTAGACACTGCTTAATTTCATGATGTACAGTAATGGGGGGGGGGGTTCACCTGTTAGTAGTAAAAGTTGTGAGTTACATGTAATCAGTTACCCTGAGTAGTCAATGTATGAGTGTGTCTATGTTATAGAAGTTACACTAACCCTACTGAAGAGATCTATGTAGATGATGCTGATGTGGGTAATTGCCAGTGTTCACACCCATCTCTGATTATGTCTGTCCCATCCTCATCTGTGTCATAATCATCTCCCAAAATGGAGAGGAGGTACTCCTCAGCTGGAGTTAAAGAACTAAGTGTTGGAGGTCCTTCTCAGTACTGCTGCAAGCAATTTCAATTTGTCTTCCCTTTGCTCTGGCACTTCCTAACATATCATTGGCCCTTTTCTTGCACTTTGTCAATGTGCAGTCCCTTCCACAAACAGCAGTTATATCCATGACACTTGGTCCCAGGTCTTTGCTCTCTCAACTTGTTTAGGTCTCCTTTTTCAAAAAGGTGCTTGACATATGTCCCAATGGCTGCTATGAGGATGTAGTTTTCCTCTTAGCTAACACTGTCATTTCTCTGTCTAGATCCTTGCTGCTGCTATATGATTTCACTTAAAACAACACACAATGGTAACCTACTGATGATTGATTAAAGAAAATGAAATCCACTGATCAGCCATGCAACAAAGCAATGAAAGCACAAATAAATCACTAGTGGTATGTGTTCAGAGTAAAAGTGTAGCGGCAAAATAATCAAGTGCAGCAACATGTATCCTTACACCACACTCACACTCCTATGAATGCTGTAAATCAGACTTCCCTCAGTTAAAATTATGTACTAATAACATCCATAACATCATTCAGAAATACAAAAAAAGCATTGCAAGTATTTGTCGTTTACACTGCCATCATGTGCTGCTGTTAAAAGATATGCTCAAAAAATAATAGTAA
This sequence comes from Protopterus annectens, assembly GCF_019279795.1. Classification (NCBI taxonomy): domain Eukaryota; kingdom Metazoa; phylum Chordata; order Ceratodontiformes; family Protopteridae; genus Protopterus; species Protopterus annectens. Next base: position 324,003,968 of record NC_056751.1, read on the forward strand.
TCAGTCATCCTTTTCCATGCTTTTCCTGTATTTATACTGCCATGGATTCCCATTTATGAATGACACTCACAACTCCTGCTTCACACTGCAACACATTGGTGAGAATGCAATAAATCTGACTTCATCATGTTATAATTGTGCACTAACAATCTGTATAGCATAATCACAAATGCAAAAAACAAAAGTATTGAAAACATTTATCATTTACATTGTCATCAAATACTGGTTATAAAAGAAGTGCCAAAAATAAGAAAATATTCACTTGTCCTTCCCTATGAATTTCCTGCATTACTGCCATGAATTCCCACCCACATCTCCTGTACCACTCTATACAGGTACAGCAATCAACTGCATCTAACAGATCACCCAAAACACTTTTTCATCATGGTAATTATACAGTATACTTAACATGCACTGCTTGCCAATAATTTATAAGTGTATTGCTGTTTTATCTTACTTTTAAAACATTTTCACTTTCCCACAGCACTTGCAGTCTAAATGGACTGATCATAGCTAAATCTGGCAGTATTAGTTATTCACATGAATACAGGCTTACTTACATGCTTTGCATGCAAAGTAGGTTCAGCCTTGCTGATCTTTAAGAATTGCATTAATACTCAAGTGCATATGTTATTAGAGATATGTAAGTAGACATCTGGTAGGTGTCAATGAGCCGAGCTGAGCCCTAAAAATGTATGAGTAAGTTTCAGTGAAAAAAAATTAATACAAGCATTAACTCAACTGCTACTTCAAAAGTCATGTTTTCATAACTCAGTAAAACAGGCCCTTAATGGAAATTGTGCAAAACAGTACTAAGCACAAGTAAATTCACATAATTTATTTATTAATTTCTAAGCACTTAAATTACTGCATTGCTCACCGAGTGTCCTTTGCCATAACACAATAATGTATAAATATTCTTTTAAAAAGAGAAAGAAATGTCCATGACAATTAATTTGGTAAACCTGTATTACTATGTGCATGTCAAGTAGCCCCCATATGGGAGTTTGAGTTTGATTTTGGTGATATCACATCTCAGATGGAATGGTTCCACCCTTCTAAACCACAACCCTTCACTTACATTTCTAACATTGGTTATGGCACATCAACTGAAGACAGCATCTAAGAAAACATGAGGCCAGTGCTGGTCTGATAGAGACTAAGATAATAGTATACCTCTAGCAGGGATTGTACATGGAGAAAACTGAAAGAGTGGTGGCCAACACTGAGTGGAAGAAGGTTGACATCTGATGAGAGTTGGGTGAACACCTTTTATCCCTGACAGGGATCACCCACTCTGAGCCCCATTGTTGGAGAGTTATGATGGCCTGCAGAGGAACCAGATTAACAAGCTGGCCACTTTGGTAGCCCAAGCTAGAGTGAGAAGGCCAATATTCTACAGTAAGTATTTTAGCACTTTAACTTTTTATCTTAATTGAAATAGATTTAACTAAATGCTGGAGAAACACTATAAATGTATACTAAACAAACCCAGCGAAATGCACAAAGAAATATATTTGTAAGCAAATAGGTATAAGTAAACAGAAAGATATATATATATATATATATATATATATATATAAACAAAAATTAATCTGTGTACAAATACAGTTTTTGTCAGTACATAAATGCATGTGTGTATCATTTATATGAACGAGTAAACCAATGTTTGCATGTATACACAAATGTACTGAAATGTACATTACTTATGATCTAATGCTGCATTGGTTGAGTTGAATTTTGTCAACAAATTAAAGTTGAAGCACTTTTAGTTGGCACTTAATTCTGCAGATCTGTTTTGATATTTATCATCACATACTGCCTTGACAGTATTTAACCAAATGTCAAACATAAGCACTTCAGTTATAAGAATGTATAAGACCTAAAGGAATACACATTCACTGATGCCATCAGTAATAGTGGGGTGACTAACAGACACAGCAATATTAAAAGTTAGACAGAAATATGCAAGGATGCCAAAGATGTATATGTCCAAGTAACGCTGTAGCATCATAATACCATTGTATATGTCCAAGTAACGCTGTAGCATCATAATACCATTTTATATGTCCAAGTAATGCTGTAGCATCATAATACCATTGTATATGTCCAAGTAATGCTGTAGCATCATAATACCATTGTATATGTCCAAGTAATGCTGTAGCATCATAATACCATTGTATATGTCCAAGTAATGCTGTAGCATCATAATACCATTGTATATGTCCAAGTAATGCTGTAGCATCATAATACCATTGTATATGTCCAAGTAATGCTGTAGCATCATAATACCATTGTATATGTCCAAGTAATGCTGTAGCATCATAATACCATTGTATATGTCCAAGTAATGCTGTAGCATCATAATACCATTATCGCATTTTGCCTATGAAGGCAAGAGACAGTTTATTTCAACGCATACACATTAACTCATAATGCAAATCGTATGCCTTGTATATACCCATAATATATCTATCTATCTATACGTATATATGAGTTTTATATAAATTAAAACTGTATGCATTTCAACACATACTGTACTGCTTATGTTTTCGTAACTGGTTCATTACACCCTATACTGATGAGGATAGTTATATGGCAAGAAAGGCTGTATTATGTCTCAATGAATCCTTACTCCCTGACTCTCATTTTCTTGAAACTCAGTTCCCAAACAATGCTGCTATCTCCATTCAAAAGAATTGTCAGGGAATCATACTAGTATTAAGTGCCATTTCCTAGGGTTAGCCCTTATTCTTTACAGTGAAAAAGAAAACAAAAGTTACCACAATAAGGTTCAAATACTGTATCTCACAAGGGCTAAAGTCCAGTATCAATAAAAAAGACACAGTCACGGCTGTAATATCCACAATGAAAATCTTTACTTCAGTGCACAGACACAAGCGCTTTCACCATACAGGCATCATCAGGTGTAGTAATCATTCTTGGTTGAGAAATAGGGTTTGGCTTGTTGCTGTCTCTTATTCACAACCTGAGCAACATTACTGTTTATGAGCTCATCTTCATAACCTCTCTCTTTCAATTTGGCTGATGAAATTGTCAAGATTGATTCGGATTCTAATGACTCTAGATCTAATGCCAGTAAACTCAATTTGTTTTGGTTGACTATTACTAAAGAAGTTAATCCCCTCATTGGTTGTGTTCAAGAGAGGGAATGTGAGACTAATACCTCCATTGATATTATTTCTCTTAAAACTAGACTTTTTGCAATTGAGAAGGATTTATTTAAACTGAAAAGGAGCCAATACCAGATGTTTCACATTGAGGTGTGTCTTACTGAGCAGACTATTCCACGTGGTCTCCGAGTTCTCAAAATGCCAGCTCATATCAACAGAGATAATATGCTCCCACATGAATGGCAGAAAGTGAACATTCAAACTAGTTTGAGTTATCTCAGGCTATTAGTGAGTGCAGAAAATAGAGAGATTGCCTCACTGACTGAAGCTATTAATCTTAAATATATAGATCTCTTATTAGCCTTTCCAGAGAATGTGTTGGACAGTTATGTCAAAGACATGCTAGAATCATTGAGAACTTATGAAGCAAAGCTTCAGAAAGGCAAAATTAGTAAAATCTGTAGGGATTGTACAGATTTTCAATTAGGGAATGTTTTCACTTGGCCGCGTAAGGGACATGGTGATGTTCAGCACAACACTGTCACTGTCAATACTGCTAGCACCAATTTGGTTTATCCAGCAGATAGCAGCACTGCCACATTGGTTACGCAGGGGGCCACTCATGAACATTTCATTGAAGCAAGATCTAACACGCCAGTGACTGAGCATGTAACGGTTCTAAACATTTGGGAGCTCGTAAGAAGGTTTTGGTGACTACAGCCCAAGTACATCATGAACGTACACCAGATATTAACTCTCACAGTAGTGAGAGTTCTAAAGAATGCAATGCTTTTAAATCACCTACTTTATACAATCTCCATTTTCCACTCCCAGTCAAGGAGCAAAGTTACAAGTACATCAAAGAACACAAGAGAGGATGCAGTCACAGTCAGAACAAGAGGAAATTAGAAGGTAATGTACAAACACACAACAGTATAAAGAAAGCATTCATGAATGTCAAAAAGGACTAGTGTGGAATTTATCTAGCATGGTTCTTACTGAATATGAACTTAATGTCTTACAGAAAGGACTTTCTTTTATATCAGCTAGCAGGTCTAATTTTAGCGATGTTATTATTGATGTTAAAATGTTTATGCAAAATCTATCTTTGAAACTGTTGTATTGGAATTCTGATACTACTGATTGTGCTGTAGGAAATGTTTTTCAAAAACCGAGTACTTTTATACTCAAGGTGAATCCGTTACTAACAGCATTTGAGAAACTCTGTATACAGGATATCCATAGCTTGGTTATTCAGCAGGATAGAGAGTGACCGTATTATAGTAGGTATAATTTATCTAGGGATGAGGCCAGAGCACATAGGGATTTGGAGCATAATGACCAAACTGCAGAAGTGTGCGAACCAAATACTCCACAATAAAACTACTGGTATATTGATGCTGTAGGAAATGCTGGTAGTCCACAAAGTAAAGCAAAAAAGTTTATTGTAAGACAATAGAAAGCTGGTAAGCACTTTTGTCCTCAACAAAATAACTTCATCAGACAAATTAAAATAAAATACAGAACACATTTTAAAGACTCCCTTTGTGCTTCATATGATAGTAGCCACTCCCCCTAAGTAACAAAAATTTAGAAGGGCAATACAAACTGTCATGTCAATGACAAAATGTTAAATAAATACATATTACTAGATATAAAAAATATAGAAAATATATAAAAAAGATCATCCACTTCACATTTTTTTAAAAGAGCAATAAATAAATATATAAATGAATATATAAGTATATAAATAAATAATTGTCTGTTTAAAGTTCTCAATTTTAAAAGAGAATTAATAGAGAGAGATTCATTTAAATCTGGCCAGTTGTTCACATTTAATAACAACTACCAGAATAATTCTTTCTTTTCTAGTAAGGCAGAGACCATGCACCTCCCCTGATATCCATTGTGACACCATCAATAACAAAAAAAAAATAAAAGTGTGGTCACTGTTCTCTGAGGTATGTTTATACAAAGCATTTGTTTCTTTGCCTGTTCTTATTTCATACAAATGTTCATATATTCTGTTTTTAAATTTTCTATCAGTTTTTCCAGTGTAAAAACAATCACATACATACCTCTCAACTGTTCCTGATTTTCAGGGACGTTCCTGATTTTGACTCAAATTTTAGCTCTGTCCCTCTTAATCCCTCCTAAAACTAGTGACTTTTGGAGGAAAGATGGTGAATTACACTTAATAAATAATGACAATAATTAAGAGTTATAGACTTCTTTTACCTCAGAAAATGTGTATTAATTCATATGCTCCGATTCTGTCAATGTTTCATGTTAATAGCAATGATGACTAGTAAATCACTGGAACCACCACGAATAAGAGTAAATAAAACAACCAATTTAATTAAAAGAGAAGAACAAGCGCTTTCACGCACTTAGCTAGTGCGCTTCATCAGGTTACATTAAGCAGGGCTGTTCCTTATCCTTATATACAATGCACACACCCTAATTAGCAAATAATCTAAACAATCAATCAAATTAATATACATTAACAAGACTCATCATGATTTAAAACAGTCATAGTATTGATGCTTGCTTTAGTTGTAACAAGCTTAGTCAAGAATAATATAGTATAAGTATTTATATATATTTGCTCGCATTAAAAACCACATAGTCGCAAACCAAAGAATTTATAGTTAAAAGTGCCCTTAATTTCGGTATATTAATCAAGGTAAAAACATCGTCAAAAATTAATCAACATAGATCACATGATTCATGTCCACCATATGCAAACTCAGCCAGTTGACAGCGAGTATGGTTTATAGTAAATATGGTGTGCTTATGCAAAACAAATCAATATAATACAATGAAATAACCTATAGGATAAATGTGCATGAATGAAACCAATGTACATAGGTCTGCCAACGGGTGAAAAAGAAAAAGGAGGGAAAGAAAAACAGAGAATGCAGAAAAAGGAAGGAAGGTAGGGAAAGAAAAGTAAGAGAAAGTGAGGTGAGAAGGAGGGGCAGGGGGGAAGGGGAAGTGGAAAGGGAAGGGGGAAGAGGGAAAGAGAGGGAGGGGGTGGAAGGGGAAAGGGAAGGGGGAAGAAGGAAAGAGAGGGAGGGGGAGAAAGGGAGGAAAGAAAAAGAAAGTGAGTAAAAGGACACGAATATCAGACCAAAAAATGTAAAAGAAAAACAACCAAAGTTAATAGCACTAATATTTTAAAAGTGTCGCTGATTGTCCCTGATTTTTTTTGTGACTTGTCCCTGATTCTGTTGAAATTTGTCCCCGATTGGTTGAGAGGTCTGACATAGGTTACAGAGGGCACAATAAATAATACATTCAGAGTTAAAGTTATACTTATTTTTGATATGAATCTTAGTGTTGTTGATCATAAATACTGTTCCTTCCTTTATAAAGGGACAGTAACGACACATACCACACTTCAACATACGTCCATTCATAAAATGATTCACAGCATGTCCTTTCTCAAAAAAAAATTTTAAATTTCTACCTTTTCTAAAAATAACAGTAGGTTGTTCATCAATATGTGTTCTGGTACTTCGGTCATGTGTTAGAATTGACTAATTTTACTCAAAATATGTTTAATATCAGGACTATCAATTGTGTATTTAGAAATGAATGAAATATTATAATCTTTTCCTGTAGAAACAGAGGTGAGGGGTGCAACATTCACTGTGTGTGTTACATCCAATGAAACCTCAGATAAAAGAGGTACATAAAAAATTCTTTCTCTCTTATTTACTACCTCTAAAAGGACATAATTAACAAGTCTCAAAGGGTAGCCCCTCTTTAAAAACATATCTTTTAAGGTATCACATTCATCTAAAAAATCTTCTGAAAGTGATGCCATATAAACTGTCCCTTAATAATAGCTTTTTTTGTTTCTGAGGGTGGATGCTATTATAATGAAGTAATGAATTTGAATATGTCCTTTCGATATATTTTAGATATAAACCTACTATTCTGGTAATCCTTAATTAATTTAATATCAAGGAAGGATATCTCATGTAAGTTAAATGACTATGTAAATCTTAAAAATGAAGTGGTGGAATCTAAATATCTAATGCCAAATGTATCTTTCAGTTTTTCCTGGTTAGGGGTTGCCACAGCAGAACTCCAGTCTGCTAATGATTGGCAGTAGATTTTTACGTACTGAGTTGCCAGCTTTGATGCACAACCTTCAATGAAGGTACACCCATTCATGCATGTCTCCACACAGAAGACGCTTTAGCTAAGAATCAAACAGGACAACGTCATACTGTGAGGTGACAACGCTACCGCAGCACCACCACCGCAGTTCCAATCTAAATATCTAAATATCTAATAAAATCACTAATAAGGGCATAGGGACCATCCCATAAAATAAAAAGGTCATCCAGGAATCATGCATAATATTTAACATGCTTGTAAAAGTCAGAAGGAAACAAATATTTCTTCTCCCACTGTAAAACCACTATGTTAGCATAAAGACCACCACACGCGGAACCCATAGCTACCCCTTCCTGTTGTAAAAAAATCTCCTTATTAAATAAAATTAAATTGTTCTTAAGGACTGTCTCCATCAACTGGGTATACATTATTACATCAAAATGGTTTATTTTCTTTTCATATAAAAATTCATTAAACCATTCTAACCCCTCCTGGTGGGGAATTACTGAATAAAGATCCTTTATATCGACCATTACTAACAAATAGGAGCCTTCAAAGGGTATGGGATTAATATCTTTTAAGAAGTTCCATGAGTCTTTACATATATATGATTATTGCTGCACAAATTTCTTTAACTTAAAATCCAAGTATTTTGCCAAAGGTTGCGCAATTGACCCCTTAGAGTCAACTATGGGTCGCATAGGTGGCTGTGATATGAATCTCTTTCTATTAATTCTCTTTTAAAATTGAGAGCTTTAAACAGATGATTATTTATTTATATAGTTATATATTTATTTATATATTTATTCATTGCTCTTTTAAAAAAATGTGAAGTGGATGATCTTTTTTATATATTTTCTATATTTTTTTATATCTAGTAACATGTATTTATTTAACATTTTGTCATTGATATCACAGTTTGTATTGCCCTTTTAAATTTTTGTTACTTAGGGGGAGTGGCTACTATCATGTGAAGCACAAAGGGAGTCTTTAAAATGTGTTCTGTGTTTGATTTTAATTTGTCTAATGACGTTCTTTTGTTGAGGACGAAAGTGCTTACCATCTTTCTATTGTCTTACATTAAACTTTTTTGCTTTACTTTGTGGACTACCAGCTTTTTCTACAGCATCAATATACCAGTGGTTTTATTGTGGAGTATTTGGTTCATACACTTCTGCAGTCTGGTCAGTAGTTTCTTTCTATTTGGAGCATAATACCAACATTACTATCAGACCAGCTGACAAGGGTGGACTTATAGTTATACTAGATAAAGAATGGTATGACCAGAAGATGACAGAAATGTTAAGTGACTCACACTTTTACAAAAGGCTATCTGTTGTACAAGTTAAAACTTTTATATATAATGTACAGATTTTAGTAAAATGTATGTTTGAGTCTGGTTTGATAGATGAGAAGTTATACAATTATTTTTATGTTGATAAACCTACTGAACCACTTATCCAAGGTCTTCCGAAGATACACAAAGATGGCCGGAATCCTCCGTTGAGGCCAATTCTGCCAGGTAGGCAATGGTGTAGGGAACCCTTGTCCATCTATATAGAGAAGCATCTAAGACCGAGTTTGAACAAGTTGCAACATGTATTAAGAGACACTGAGCACTTTTTCAGTGATCTACATAGCTTTGTGTCAGGATATGAGCGTACAGATTTTTTATTTGTAACAATGGATGTCGTTTCATTATTTACAGTTATTCCCAACTATGAGGGGATTAATAATACACAATTATTTTTGCAGAAATACACTGAGTATAGTTTGAGAGATAGTAACCTTCTAGGGAGGTTATTGGAGATAATACTGGAACATAATTTGTTTATTTTTGGGGAACAGGCTTATAAACAGTGCAGTGGCCTGGCTATGGGCACGTCTTGCGCAAATAGTTATGCTAATGCTGTAATGGTTATCTGGGAAGTTAAACATTTGCTAGAAGGCCCCTTCAGTAAGAACATTCTTTTTTTCAGAAGATTTGTGGACGATTTGTTTATTTTGTGGGATGGTGGTACTGATATTTTTAAATCATTTATGGAGTATGTGAATATCAGTATAGATTATTTGATATTTACTTCAAAATTTTCTTATACAGGCATTGATTTTCTAGATGTATCTATTGTTAGGGATGTTACAGGTGAGGCTTACACCAGACTTTACAGGAAAAATTGCCATGTTAACCACCTTCTCCACAGGGACAGTTCACATCCACAATATGTCTTTAAGAATGTTGTATCTAACCAGGTATATAGGGCTTCTAGACTGAATGCTAGAGATGAAGATTTCAGGGTAGAAATCAATAAGGTTGTGTACAATCTGAAAGAGAGAGGTTATAAAGATGAGCTCATAAACAGTAATGTTGCTCATGTTGTGAATAAGAGACAGCAACAAGCCAAACCTTATTTCTCAACCAAGAATGGAGTCTGTGGTAAAAGGAAGGATAAGCAGCACAGTAAAGGTTTACGTTTTGGAATAAAATATACTACTGATGTAAGCAAGTATACTGATGTTGTTTGAAAACATTGGAATGATCTTACCACTGATGATGAAATAGCTAGATTGATAGATGATGAACCTAGATTCTTATTTGAGAATAATAGATCTTTGAAGTGCAGATTATGTTATCCTAGGGATGAAGCAAGATTGTGGAGTCAATTGGGGACTAGACCCTGTGGGCATTGTAAATGGTGTGAGCATGTTGATGCAGCATCAGAGTTTAAGCGCCCTGATAGTGGTAAGATCTATAGTTTCAGGGTGAGTGCTACATGTGGTACTACGCATTTTGTATACTTAGCCCATTGTATACAATGCAGAATGTTTTACTTAGGTAAAACTGATCGGTCATTCAGGGAACGAATCTGTTAGCATATTTATAATATTAACAAAGGTAATAAGGTTAATGCCTTAGCAAAACATGTGATAAATTACAACCCTATGCACAAATTTTTGTTTTTAGTTATTGCTAGGACTTATGAGAATGTCAGATTAGGTGATATACGCAATAAAACTGAAGATCTGGGATCCACTTGGATTGTTAGGTTGAGGAGTGATGCTGGACACGGACTTAATGAGTCCATACCTTTGAGACCTAAACTTAAGTCCAGATCTTTTAGGAGGTGAATATAGTCATGATTTATGAGTTTGTATAGGAAGTTTGTAACTGTTTTTTATGGTATTTGTTGTGTTTTTAAATTTTGTTATGGGTTTTTTATTGCGAATGATGTGCCTTTAAATTTTGTCATGTGGTTCTTATTTTAATTATAATGGTGGGTGTGTTTTTGCACTGATTACTACACCTGATGATGCCTGCATGGTGAAAGCACTTGTGTCTGTGCACTGAAGTAAAGATTTTTATTGTGGATATTACAGCCGTGACTGTGTCTTTTTTATTGATACTTATTCTTTACAGTATGACTGTGGTGTAGACTATGTTATTGGAAGTGGGGATGCAGCCTCCAACCTCAATGAGGGTGCAGTGGCAGACGTCTGCTTAAAAAAACACTGAAATTGTTTCTGTAGAAGTTTTTTCAGGTAGTTTGATTCAGGAAGTTAATGTTTTTTTTTTTTGAATTGTTATTCATTCACACATAGTTACAAGAAAAAACGTATGGCGTGTGAAATATTTGTGGAAATTACAGCTTCAGTGGGTATTATTGGTTTTACAGTTAGTATATTCCAATCACAAAACAAATAAAAAAAAGAAATTCATTAAATGTGACCTAGGACACTGTATATATCACTATAGCTTAAAAAAAATCAAATGTGTTCTGGACTGATAACTGTATTTATTGCATTGTTTCATACCTTAGCTCAGAGGATTAAAAACATGAGTTCCTACTGTACTTTATCTATAGTCCTGGGTTGATTCCCCAAACTAAATGTCTCTTAAACTTGATATTTAGGGTCTATATTATATGTTTGAAGTTTCAAAACTTTGAACGTCATATAATCAAACTTATATGACCGAAGGTTTAAAACTTCAAACATATAATAAAAAAGAAAAAAGAAAGAAAAGAAACTTACCTAAGCATTGTAAGCAGGGGAGCAAGCCACCCTGCACCCCCCATCCCAAACCTGCTACTTAAATATACCAACTCTGAGACCGCACCTTAGTGAAGTGAGATTGCCGTAGGGAATATTTCGCTATACTTCACTGTAGTGCGGTCTCAGAGTTGGTATATTTAAGTAACGGGGTGTGGGGGAGTGCAGCCCCCCACATGGTGTATGCAGAGGGACTTTCTTTTCTTTCTTTCTTTTTTATTTTTTATTTTATTTTTTTTTATTTTTATTTAACATTTGTTGACCGGGAAAGTCCGACTAGGTTCCACAAATCCTGTTTTCAGCGGAGGCCCGGGGAGAAATGCTCCAGAAGCTTCAAAGTTTTAAAACTTCAGTCATATACGTTCGATTATTTGGCGTTCAATGTTTGGAAACTTCGAACGTATAACATATTTAGCATGACATGTAATAACGCATTGTTCTCAGTTCATCTCCAAAAATAACATGTTTATACTGACTGGGTTTTCACAGTTACGAAATAGAAATAACCAGCACAAATAAAACAAAGTATTTCCATACATGTCCTCTAGTTTTTCTAATAACAGAAAACTTATTTTTTATACAGCACCTCTGTCTGTCTGTCTGTATACCTTTAACCACTCTTACATGAAATATCATATCTTCAGTGACAATATGCTAATAAATACTCATTTTGCATACTTGAGTCCCCTGAAGCTTCAAAAAGGACAGCTATTAGAACCATATGATCATAAGACTGCTCTCTAAATCATGTACAACAATGTACATATTATCTAGAGATGTAATATCTAATTTATTTTGAATTCAGTTTCAGACTTCAGGTGCCATTAGTTGTATAATCTTTCAGATTTACATTTTCAGACTCCCCACAGTTCTTCTTCACAGATACTTCTCAGTATTCTGCTTATTTGAGGACTCGTACTATATTTTTCATTAAATAAGAAAACCTTCTGGCTAAGGCAGTACCTAAAATAGCAAGTACTTAAAGTTCAATCATTTCTATTAGCCTTCTAAGTATGCAAACTTCCTTCCACCCTTGGGTTCCAGCTTTTTCTGTAGCTAGACTTCCATTATGGCCAGCTTAGTCTCAAATGACTTTTGAAGAAACAACATTTTTGCTATGTTTCTGAGTTTCTTCTATACACTCCACCCAGTTAACGGCTACATTATTTTATGTAAGGTTCCTTATCTCTTCTAACTTTCTCTGTTTATTTATGTATTTGTTTCTTCTTTCTCCTTATCAACAGAGTAATGTTATCTTAGTGTAAGTGAAGCCAATGAATGTAATATCTCTGTTTTTAACATAATGTACCTATAGCTCTCAACCAATCAGGAACAAATCTAGACAGGATCGGGGAGGAATTCAGAAAGAATCAGGGACAATTTTAAAATATTAGTACTATTAGCCTGAGAATAAAAGAACTCTGCAACTCCAGTTATCATTATTTATGAAGTGAGATTCACCACCTTATCTTCAAAGTCACTAGCTGTAGGAGGGATTAAAGAGGGACAGAATTAAAATTTGATTCAAAATCAGGGACAGTTGAGAGGTATAAATACACCTACAGTGTAATGTTCTTTGACACTGATATTTCAAATCACTTTTCCATCTGCACTTTAACTAGGACATGTTTGTTTTTTTTCTATCACTTGAAAATGGACTCTAGTCTTCCAGCCCAGATATCGAAACAAAACTATAAAAAATAAACTAAGCAAAAGAAAAAAATTAACTATGTCTATAGTTCTTGTTTTGTGGAACAATCTTCTAATTATTGCCTTGTGTTTTGTTTCTTTGTGCCCACATAAAACTTGACCATTCAATTCTCTGACATCTGAACTATTCATTTATGATAGCTTTCTCCATATTGAAAGTAATGTCCTATGAGTTGCATGGACCTGAACCTTATTTGTGACTCTAACAGAACTTGCTGACGAGACAGATTCATACCCCAAAGTTAAGCTCGTCTATGGAATAATTCCCATCTTTGTAAATCAAAGCCCATCCCTCACTCTCGTCAAACAAATTTGGATGAATGGATGGGAAACCATAAATCCCTCCTGGGGAACTGCCCTTGTCCTTTATGGACTGAGGCAATCTGTAAATTGAATCAGGGCTCCATACCCAAAGACCCACTACCCTGATACTACCCCATCCCATATCTGGATAAATCAGATATAATATCGTCATATCCCGGGTAATATTGGCTAGGCTTGTAAGGACTTTTCTGCCATTAGCCTACTACTTTCCTATGAACCTATAATTTTAGGATAATTTGTATTAAGCATTTTACCATGCAACAAATAGCACTCATCTCTAGTTAAACATTTCTTTATGTGGCTTCCTTAGATTTTGTTCTAGATTATTTATTGTTATTCATTTATTTATTTTTATATATAGAATAAAATATCACATGGTAAGTTCATCTTCTTTGTTTTATTATTTATTTCTTCAATCATACAGCAGTCTGCCATTTCATCTTGTCTAACCTTGTACCATCTTTTCTCTTACAGGTTTTCAGTTTCTGATACAAAAACATTTTGTTTTATTTTAAATGATCTACCTGACTCATGCTGTACATGTAAAGTTCTGGTCTTGCAGCTTTACTAAACCCTTAATCCCCAACTGCATTGAACAATTTAGTCTTTTCACCAGATCTGATTCATTTCTTTACCTTCCCTGTAGAGAAAAGGTATAAGAAGCAGGAAACACATATTTTTTCCTTTATTAATTGATTTCAAATGGTTTGATTTATTATGGATGTGGCAAACACAATTCCAGATTTATTTGTGGATTTTTACACACATACTTTTTGCTTCTATTCCCATTTATTCTGCTAGTATATTTTTATATATCCAGAAAATCAGGCAATTAATTAAAAAACTAATTAGCAATAGCCAGTGATGTGTGTCTATAGCTGTAAAACATTTGAAAGGAAATGTTTGTAACTTGAACATTGCTGTCCAAAAGGTTACTAGTTCATGTTAACAAATAAACACTAAAATAATTGACATTACTATATTCTTTAAATTTTACTGAATAAAGAAGTTTTCTACATGGAATCTTGAAGTGGTTTTGTTTCCTGGTTGCCGAATCCGTCAGTGTTTTATACAACAACAATATATTCTTTAAAGTCTAAACACAACACAATTTGGATATTTTTTGTTACAGTGACAAAAAGAGCAGACTTTCTTGTGGAAAACCTTATTCACAGCACTTTCATTTTTTTATTCAGTCTAAAGGCCCTCTTGCTGGGTGGTTCACACTTCCGCACTGTAGTGCGATCTCGGAATTGGTATATTTAAGTTATGGGGGTGTGGGGGACAGAGCCCCCCAGGGGGGGTGCAGGTGAGCTTGCCCCCTGCTAACAGTTTTAAGGTAAGTGTTCATTGTGTTTTTGTGTTTATTTTACATGATCAGCTTTTTGAAAGTCGATCATATGGTCTCGGCCATATGAAAGTCAACTTTGTGAAAAGTCGTCCATGTAAAGTAGACCTATACACACACACACACATATATATATATATATATATATATATATATATATATATATATATATATATATTGATCTACTTAAATTGATCAAATACCATTTATGTCAATGTGCATAAACAAATTGATCAGCATTATGCTTATCAATAAATGCGTGCAAAACTTAAAAAAAAATCACAAAAAAGCATTATTTTTTGCAGGGTCAAGCATCCCTGAACCTCCTGCTAATTATATAGTCTAACTATGAGATCACACAATGCCCAGGGGAGAAGGGCATATTCCCCTACCCTGGGGATTGTTGATCTCACATGCCTGTTGGCCATATGTTTAGTTGACCAAATTGTGTTGATTAAACAAATGACAAATGTTGACCAAAGTACTGTTTGACAAAGTTACCAAGACACACACACACACACACACACACACACACACACATATATATATATATATATATATATATATATATATATATATATATATATGGTTTTACTTCAGAATCCTGAAATATCCCAATCCTGAATTTCAGAAAACTTCATAATCTGCAAGCCCAAAATCCTGAAAACTCAAAATCCTGAATCCCCAAAGACTGAAAACACACAGGATACATATACTGACTATAGAGAACACAAACCATATTACATTCCACCAAATATAAGCAGGGAGGCAAGCCCACCCTGCACCCTCCATGTGAGGGCTGCACCCCTACACCCCCTGTTAATTAAATATATCAACTTCAAGATTTCAACTTCACTACACTATCATGAAGTCTGTCGTAGTATAGCAAGTTAAAAGGGAATGTTACTAAGGTTAGAACAGGCAATCATCATTACATGATGGTACGTTTGCCATTTTTTTCTATGGAGCACAATCTTGGAGTTTATATATTTAATTAGCAGGGGTTATTGGGAGTGCAGCCCAGCACATGGGAGGGTGCAGGGTGGCTTGCCCCCCTGCCCATACTTGTGGAAAAGTGCTATCATTTGTCTTGTATGTGTTTCTCTGTGTCCTTGTACTGGAATATTGAAATTCTTTGTGCCCTGTATATTTTCAGGATTTTGTGATTCAGGATTTTGGGTTCCGGATTATGAAGTTCAGAATTGCAATATCTCATGATTCTGAAGTGAAACCATATATATATATATATATATATATATATATATATATATATATATATATATATATATATATATGGATTCACTTCATAATCTTGAAATACTGAAACATCGAATTTCAGTATTTCAAACTCGAATCCACAAACCACCAAAACTATAAAACCCTGAGCCTAAAACCGCAAAATTCAAAACACCGAACAAACCGCATACACTACACCATACATACACCACAACACCCACATCACAACATAAACAAACAAAAACTACACACATACACAACTCATGCACACATAAGCAGGAGGGCAAGCCCCCCTGCACCCCCCTACTTATATATACTAACTCCGAGATTGCACAAACAGGAAACAAAAGCAAACTCACACATGTACATTCTCCAGTCCCTCACATACACATCAAACATATCAGCACACTCAAACACACTCTAACCCCTACTCAAATTCGTTACAAAACACTCACTTACCTGACAAAACACCTAGATCCACACATGGCACCATGCACCATAAACACACAATCCCGGTCATCATGTAGCATAAGGCCATAACCGTGAATCTGAGATATTCGAATTCACGATTATGAACGTTTGCTATTTTAAACATTCAGGTTTATAGTCTCAAGATACTGAAATTCGACATTTCAGTATTTCAAGATTATAAACAGCTGATATATATATATATATATATATATATATATATATATATATATATCTGAAGTAGATTAAGAAAGCAGACTTATTGTTTATGCTTCAAGAGCATTGACAGATGCACAGACTAGATATGCACAAACTAAATTTAATGGTAACATGTCTGGTAGACATGTTGAAATAGAGACAGATTATATGCCTGTGCAAGTCCTCTTCAGAAAATAATTGCATAAAACAGTTGCATGTTTGTAAAGAATGTATTTGATACTTTAGACATATGATGTGGAAGTATAGTACAAATTAGAGAGACTGATGTATATTCCTGAAATGTAAAGTAGAGCTTATCTGAATGAACAAAAGGGTTTGCTGAAAGAGAATTTGGAAGTCCTGTTAGTTGCAACATAATTTGTAGTGATTCCAGACAAATAAAAAGAACAGAAGACAACCCATCAAAAACAATAAAGAAATGTTCAGTGTTCAATGTTGTTTAGAACAAATTCAAAACCTACATTCTTGCCAATTCAACAGCTTGTAACTGTTGAAATCTGGACAATATTAATTTCCTTTAAAACAAACTATCTAGTAATCCTTTGAATATGGCTAAACTATCAGCTTTTCTTATAAGTACTGGTAGTGCTTTCCATAACCTAACCACAGTGAGGTAGAGAAATGCTGTATAATAAAATTTTCATGGAGACTGAAAGAAAATAAGAATTATTCTTCTTGTCTAGTGAGTAAGGAATGCTGTTGCCAGTGCCTGATTTTATAACTTTTAAACATCATAATCAGTTCACTTCTAAATAGCCTATAACCAGTTAAAAATACATCCATTGTAGTCTATCACTATAGCATAGCTGTGTCATGATGGATATCTGTCTTGTAAATGATGTCTAAAGATTCTCAATGTTCTTAATTTGTGTGCAATTATAATTTAAAAAGCGGTATGATACTCAATAAGCAGACTTACAGCTGACTTACATATGGGAATCATTACAGTAGTGTTCCTACGTGAGATGCAACTTAATTTATTTTTATAATCCCATAGACTTTCTTAAGCAGACCTTTCACGTGGGCTTCAAAGCTTAGATCATCATCAATCAAAATTTCAAAATCCCTACCAACAACAGACTTGGTGATCCATACAATTTGTTCAATCAGGAATTTTGAGATAAACATCCCAAATAGAAGTGGGTTCGGTACTGAGCCCTGGGGTACCTTAGTTTTGATGTTCTCTTCATTAGAAACATAACTGATACATGTATTATAGGTCATGCAATTAAGCCAGTATGCAACCCAGTTTGTAATATACTAATTAATACCAAGGGCTTCTTTGTTCTCATAATTTTAGAGTGTATGGCAGAGTATCTAATGCCTTACCAAAATGTAAGATGATTACATCTGCTAGGCAACCTCATATCTAGTGCAGACATAATATGTGAATAAAAACTAACCAAGTTGACTAGACAGGAGCACCCTGCCATAAAGTCATGTTGAAATGTATGTAATCTAATAATTGCATGGACAAGTACATCTAACCGAGTTTGGGCTTCAGCATTTCACTTCACATCTAAGATATCTAATGACAGACATGCAAGAAGAATGCATGATCCATAATATAAAAACAAACATGATGCATCAGATCAGATAGACAGTCATCTTGCATTTTAAAACTACAGAGATATGGCCTTGCAAGCACAGTCTTAGATAACTATTCCGGTACCCCATGTAGTTTCCCAGTCTGACGCCTTCCTAAAAAAAAAAAATGAAGGACTAAAGAGCTTCAATCCAGACTGCAAGTCATTTCTAAATACCTGCATTTAACTACCAACTGATTGACATTTGGGTTGGCTGCCCCCATTTCCTAACCCTAGTAGTGCCTGTTTGCAAACTTTAGATTTATCTCTTTCACAATTACTGATGGAATGAAGTCCGAGATCCCAATTGATAGTGACTCTGAACCTATAATAGCAGTGTATTGAATGCAAGTTTCAGAAAATAAAATCTACACCATTACGTCAGATAACATTCTTTACAAATGCAGACAAATAACTGATATATAGGGGCTATACCAACAGTAAATGATAAAGAAAATGTAGACAAATAAACCAGTTGCTACACTCAGCTTGCAATCCATCATTAATGTTAAAGTAAAACATTCTGTAAACTGTAGCAGCATATCTTTACAAGAAAGCAGTTTAGAAAGTAGATAAATCTCTAAATGGTGTATATAGCAGTGTTGAGCTCTCTGGATCCAAACAGTCTCACCACTATGATACAAGTTCCTTAGCTACATGATTACCTTAATATAGTGCAGATGTAGCCCTCTGGGGACAGTGTGTGTGTGCAAATCAGGTGTTAAATCATTAGCATTTATGTTCATGAATATTGCAATCTGCACTAAGTGCAGGAAAGGTAAACATGGTGTAAGGACTTACACAATGCATGCACATGCCCTAGCACTGCACAAATGAGCACTGAGAAATATGTTACATGCTAATGACTTGCAGGTATCAATGAGTAGTCTGGCTGCAGGAATAATCAGTGTATCACAGTCTCCCCTTTTTGATCTACACTTACTGAAG
Organism: Protopterus annectens; assembly: GCF_019279795.1. Taxonomy (NCBI): domain Eukaryota; kingdom Metazoa; phylum Chordata; order Ceratodontiformes; family Protopteridae; genus Protopterus; species Protopterus annectens. Next base: position 324,023,119 of record NC_056751.1, read on the forward strand.
ATGTGTTAGGGAGAAGAGATTTACCACAAAGTCTAAAAGTACATAAATTGAGTTAAAAGTGCAAAATTCCTAACACTCAAATGTTGTTTTTATGACCACATCTCTTGCCTCTTACTAAGAAATGCTGTGTATATTCAAGGGATTACATTACTGATTGATACAGATACCTTATTCAATAAAATGAGATAGCATTGCTGTTAGGAAAGGTAGATAATGAAATGCAATACCCTAAATAAGGGAAGGAATGCAGCTGCATTGTTTCTACAATATTGTGTGAGTGCATGGGTATGCTCATTGTTGAGAATATACCTCTCATCCAGATATGCACTGACAAATGACAAAGGATAACATTCAGAATTAGTTTCTTTTCCACATTCATTATGGCTTGATACAATGTCACATTTTGAGTACTTCTAATCTATTTTTCCTTCTTGCTAATATATGTATCTGTGTCTGTGGCAGATATCAGACATAATAGCAAATGAGTGTTCTTTAGTCTCAGATTTGATGGTTGGTTCAACTCCATACAGGTTACTGTCACAAGATAACAAAGTTGAAGAAACATCAGAAATGTACAAAGTATTTGTTTACAATGTACATTTTTTCTTTTATTTTTTACATGCCATTTGGTATTGCACTTCATTGACTGGCAGTGGTCAGCAGCAGTAAATGTGAGTTCACTTCCTAAGGTAAAAACTGACCAATGTAATTTGCAATGTCATCAATAGCACAATTGACACTGACATTGGTGTAATTTCCTAAGCACTCTGGTCAGTACTGAGTGGCTTGTTGGTCAGTACTGGTCAGCATTTTGTGGCTTGTTGGTCTAAGGTATGAGTTTCACATTGGTTGGGGAGGTCCTGTTTCAACTCCTGCACAAGCCATGAATTGTTTCTCCCACAGATAGTTGCTACTCCAGAATAAATTTCCTATTCATGTGAAGCAGAGTTCCTCACTGACCCTATTCAAGTGCAACTTGGACAAATGGTTGGGAGACCACAAATGCACACCAGGAGTGGCACCCATATCACTCATGGAGAGGGGTAGTTGGTGTTTATCAAGTACATCCATTTATCCAAGGACAATTGAGGCAACTCTGGATTAACACGACTAAGCTTGTAAGTGCTCTAGGGCTGCTAGCTTAGTAACCGCTATTAACCTATGAAGAAATCCAAGCTGTAATCTACCTATCTCTATAGCACCAGTTGTAAATGAAGTGAGCTTAGAGAAAGAGTGCAGGTGATGCAGTGTACAAATCCTGTTTACAGATTATTTTACTGAGGAATGTCATAATATATATTGCCACTCATTTTGGTGCATAATTGTGTTGTGATGGGAAACTTAAGTAATAATAGTTGTCTAATATGGAGGAGGTAAAATCTGAAACTTTGTAAGTTGTGAAAACAAAAAAGAAGTAAAATGACCTGTGAATAACTGTCTTACATATGAGGGATTACATTAACATATCTCTCAGGTAGTAATCCTGACAGACAGATATGCCATTTGAAATTATGTCACTATCAATTGTGTGTGCTGTGTCAAAATTGGTATCATTTCTGCTGTTCCCTTTCCCCTTTACCAATTACTATTGCATAACTTAAAGTCCTGATATTGTGAGCAGAAATAATAGTTGTGATGTGGTAAAGAAATGTAAGAAGGTTGAATGTGTCAGTGTAATGCATTACTTGTTCAGCTCATTGTAGACATATACTTTATTTCATTTCATGTTCCTTTCAATTATCAAAAACAATTTTGTAATTGGTTTTTATATTACTGGTTTCTGTATTTGAGCACCACTTGGCAGCTCACAAGTTTTACAGCGCATATGTGTGTGTGTGTGTGTGTGTGTGTGTGTGTGTGTGTGTGTGTGTGTGTGTGTGTGTGTGTGTGTGTGTGTGTGTGTGTGTGTGTTAGCTAGGGCAGGGTGAGATGCACAATGGCCCCAGACACAAAGTGTTGGGTGGACACGATTAGCCAGCCATCATCCCAATTCCTTAGCTCAGTACTGGCTTTTAAAAATCGGCATTGCATTTGTGGTCAAACCCAAACTCTTCAGCACTCTGAGGTCTAAACTGTAACAGCTGTTTGCTACTTTTGCAATAAGAAGTTTGCTACAGTTTAAATGACAACTTTCTTTACGCTAATACATGAGAACTATAGTGCTCTGTACAGGCAGGATATAAACTGTAGCAATTGTTTGTTTTATTTGCAGCAAGCAGTTTACTACAGTTTAAAAGAAGAAATGATTTATTTATTTTCATTTTAATGTGTCACGGTGCATCAAGGGCAGGGCATGAAACATGACTTGAATAGTTGGGGCACGAGAGGGGTTGTGTCATGCATCTGACCACCTAGTTGGTGAGCCAGTAGGAAGAACAGTAGTTTTTTTTCATTTTTTTTCTCTTCAATGATAGAGCTGGAGAGCCTGGATCTCACTGTAATAAGCCAATGGATGTGTGTGTGTGTGTGTGTGTGTGTGTGTGTGTGTGTGTGTGTGTGTGTGTGTGTGTGTGTGTGTGTGTGTGTGTGTGTGTGTGTGTGTATGTATGTATGTATGTATGTCTTAACTCTCATCCAGCCACAACCTGACTGCCTTTACTCGAAGTTTGTTCTCACTTTAATCTATACTATTCCTCTACTAACCTTTACTCATCCCTGTTCAAAACAAAAATAAGATAACTTTGGCTCTACTTCTCCATCTTTACCTTCTGTCTATCTATGCCCTCTATTCATTCTGTTGCCTACACCCTCTAAGCACCTTGAGAATACTGGTAATTTACTGCTTTTCTTCAGCCTAGTACCTGTATAGTGTAATAACACAATCATTTACTACTTTGTTACCTTACCACAAAAATCTATACATACTGTATATTTGTACATTTGTCAACTATTGTTTATGACTGTCTGATCTTCAAATATTGCTCTTCATCTTACTATTGTTTTTACCTTTATGTACTTTGTGTGCTCCTAATGTACTGTTTTTACATTTTATGTACTGATCTAATGTGGGGTTCACATGCAAAAATCTGTACATGTTGTTTGTTGCTCATTTTTCAACTATCTGTTCTGCAAATATTACTCATCTTCTCACTGTTTTTACATTAATATAATTTGTGTCCTTTTTTATGTACTATGGTTACATTTTATGTGCTTTTCTATTGTGGAGCTTTTCTCCCCAGGCTTCCACTGAAAATGGGTTCTCTCAGCCCAGTAGACCTTCCAGGTAAGCAAATGACTATACATATATATATATATATATATATATATATATATATATATATATATATATATATATATAGTGTTTTGTTTTTTTTCTTGCTAGCATGGATCCCACATATTAAGCCACTGGCTTATTACAGTAAAGTAATTTTGTTTTGCTCTTTCTGAAGGTGAAGAGCTGTTTTGAGGTACTGTGATAGGCTGCTGTTGAAACCAGCTGTGCTTCTGCTGGTATTACTTAATCATGAAACTCCATCCGTCTGCAATATATTTACAAACAGAAATACTCCTATTACATTGAAATACATACAAGCCTCTCATACAGGCCTGTCTGAGTATATCTCCATTCATTCTGAAATTAGTATATATCTAATTACTATGCTTATAATTAATTAATTAATAAGCTAAGTTTCAGTGTTTGCATTCTTTATCCCATGGGTTCACTTCACAGCTGGTACAACACAATTTTAAATAGCAACAGCAAAATGTGTCACAATTCATCATATTTATCCTTCCTAACACAGAGGATTTTAAGCAAAGCCATTAAGCATTTCAGTGTTTAACATTGGAACATGAGTCAGTAGGTTGAGTATCACATATGGCAAATCTCACTGCCATGTTTCACACCTTTATTGCTGTTTGACGTAAGTACTGCCAATATGTCTGCCAAGGATTTCATATGATTTCAGTCGGGCAAATACAGTTTGCAAGGCTGTGCATCCTTATGCACAAGATATTACATGCAAGATTTGAATTGGGCCCCAATTCAGACACATAGTATTAGCTTGACATTTGCAGTCATGACTAGTAATGGAGAGGATGGTGCAAAATTTACAGCACAAATCTGGAGTGTTGAGGAGTACAGGATTTTTGTGGTACTCGTTATGAAGTGCTACAGCTGTAGACTGCTGCAGGAGAATCATACTGGTTCTCAGCATAAGGCTGAGGCTAGGAATAGCTTGCACACGACAGTCTCACAACTATAGTAGCATGCAGTAGCACACGCAGAATGTCTTAGGCCAATGGGAGGATGAAATTAAGACTGCAATCAACCTTTAGATGTATAAGTACATTGAACCATCCACAGTCAATGATATAGCATTATTTATGCAGTCAAGACAGTTATTCATTATGATTGTGATTTCATATGTGTTCTTTTCTTTTTCTCTGCTGTACAACTTCAGAGGAAATATCAAATCATGAGGTGCATCAAGAGAGACTAACTCACCAAAGAGACACATGGTACATATACCTCAAGTCCAAATGCAAGGCAGATAAATATTTTCAGTTCATTACTCACTCGCATCTTGAGCAGGCATACCTCAACCTTGATATTAAGCATGCATGCCTTCTCTAATACCTCTTGCTGTTTGCATTAGGTAAATGAGTACACCAGCTTAACTCTGTGTGGATTCAAAACCCAGAAGTAGGAATTAGGTTTTATTACAGGACAGTATTTCTAAAATGCTAATAGCAATAATGAGTACTGTGAACAATTCAATTATGGTAGGTGGAGTTATTACGTGTGAATGCATATAACCTATATGGAATAATCAAATAAATCCTGTTATTTCTTATGTCCTAGCAGTGAGATTTAATTATTTTAGGACATATTAATTCCTTCATATCATATTTTCATGTGGCAAAGGTGTATATAGTAATTTCTCATATTCGTTTATATATTGAAAAAAAATAAAATAATGTGACATGTCATGGATTTAATTATCTGTATCTTTTCTGACCCCCATCGTATCTCTTTTTTTTTTACATGTGTCTTAAAATTCTTCTGTTTGCATACTTTGCTGATGAAAATGAAATGACCAACTGCAGAGAGAGAGATAGAGATAGACCAACCCCTCCATCTTGGCCCACCATATCTCCACACATGGCAGCACAGATATGCACTACTTTGGGGTCACATCCTGTCAGTGTTGCCTCTACTACCCCTGCTCTACCTGCATCAGGAACCTTTGCTCTTACTACTGGTGTAATTATACCATCCAGAAGCAGTACAAGCGGACATGGAGATTTTGTCACCTGGCAGGAGCTGACAGGGCTGGTGGTGGATATAATGATGGGGATCCTCAAAGAGTGAATTGGCAGGGTTGAAAAGGTTCTGTTTCACATTAATAAATTGATGCCATGTCTGACACTGTCTCAGGGAACTGACATAGGGGACAGTGATAACAATTCTTACTGCTCTCAAACTGAACATAGGTGCAGTGTCCCCTACCTATCCCCAATCATGGTGTCTCCCAACCTTTTCTCTCCATTACTATTCCTGTCAGTTATGTATATCCTGTATATCTGTGCTTGCTTCCTAACCTACACTATTAACCTAACTGTGACATTCTGAAGCCCCTTCTTCAACATTCATCTCTCTTTAGAAAAGTATAGAAAATGGGCACCTGTCCCACAAAAAAAATTATACCCCATACATAGCTCTTTACTTCATCTCTGTGTCTTATTGACACACTTAATTTAGTCCAGTTAGCTATGCAACTTTATTCTGTTGTAATCACCCATCCCTGGTATGGTGACTTCCCAAAGTCATAAAATTACTTGTACAGTTGTACACTTATGTTCTGAAAAAATGGTTAGCTATGGTGCTCTCCCACAACCCTCATGCAAATGATGGTATTATTTCCTCTATATCCTAAACTCTGCTTGCTCCCTGTTTTCATCATTGTCCTATCAACCCCTTTTTCACACATTTAATCTGGTAAAAAAATAGAATCACACACAACACACATGGTCAGAAATGGTGCATGGAAAAGCCTTCATTTTTTTATTCTCAGGATTTGCAAGGAGGTTGGCTTAGTACAACTGTGATGAGTAACATTAAACACCCTCTAACTTCCTATGGGAAAAGCTGAAGATTTTAATTTCAGCCATAGTAGTCCAGTTACTTTCACAAAAATGTGCTTAAATCTGTTGTGCTATGGGAATATAGAGGAAAAGCACACTGAATGCAGTACTGTGAAACAGTTACTGTAACAATTCTTAGTCTGCTGGATGTAATGAACTAGAAGTTCAAATGTGGCATGTTGAGATAATTTCTGTTTGTAGATGTTTTTGGTTAGTGCCATGGTTTCAATTATAGCTGTAGGTCAAATTATTATTTCATGACATTTTGTATTCCTATCATATAGTTAACTGCAGACATCTGTATTTCTCTCCATTTATAGCATATAATTAACATGTCATTAAATTGTCATCAACATACCATTTGAATTGAGCAGCAATATATAATTTGCAAAAATGCTACAGCCCCAACAAGACTTAGAAAGCCACCCTTATCCCTCTTATGTCTTAATGTTGGTTGCACTCTTCTACTCCTTTTTGCTCCATATTGCAAGTACTTTATTGTACAGAGCATGACAGCATAATAATGAGATAATCTTCTTCTTTTTCTTTTGGCTGCTCCTGTTAGCAGTCGCCATAGCAGATCATCTGTTTCCATTTCTTCCTGTCCTCTGCATTTTGCTCTGTCACACCAACCACCTGCATGTCCTTTCTCACCACAAAGATAAACCTTATCATAGGCCTTCCTCTTTTCCTCTTACCTGGCAGTTCCATCCTTATCATCCATCTGCCAATATACCCAACATCCCTCCTCAGCACATGTCCAAACCAACACAATCTCACCTCTCTGGCTTTGTCTCTAAACCGTCCAACCTGAGCTGACCCTCTAATATACTAATTTCTAGTCCTGTCCATCCTTGTCACACCCAGGGCAAGTCTTAACATCTTTAACTCTGCCATCTCCAACTCTGACTCCTGTCTTTTCATCAGTGCCACCATCTCCAACCCATATAACATAGCTGGTCTCACTACCATCTTGTAGACCTTCCCTTTCACTTTTAATGATGCCCATCTGTCACAAGTCAGTCCTGTCCGCTCTTCTTCACCCACTCCACCATGCCTGTACTCTCTTCTTCACCTGTCTTTCACACTCATGATTACTCTGAACTGTTGATCCCAAGTATTTAAACTCATCCACCTGCACCAGCTCTACTCCCTTCATCCTCACCATTCCTCTGTCCTTGCTGTCATTCACACACATATATTCTGTTTTAGTCCTACTGACCTTCATTCCTTTCCTCTCTAGAGCATATCTCCACCTCTCCAGGGTCTCCTCAACCTGTTCCCTACTCTTACTACAGGTCATAATGTCATCCTCAAGCATCATAGTCCAATAATAATGAGGTGATAACTAAGAGTAACACACCATTACAGATGATCCTACATGTCCCAAAAAATATTGTTGCATTCCTCTTGCTATCTGTCTGTATATCTGTTAACCCCTTCTGCTTCAGTAAGTTTTCACTGTCCTTCAATTGTGCTATTTAAAGTTTGTAAAGTATGAATTGCTTAGTGGTATGATGAGATGATGCTCAGTGCTACAGACAGAATTTTTCATATTTTCAAGGGTTCTAATTCAGGCACTGGCTAAGTGTTTTTGCCTGTTTTAGTACACTATTTTATGTGTAGCTGTTCTGTCATAAGTTACTTGCTTCCGGTCTCCCCCTCCCCCTGTCTATGTATATTCACCCTTTGGTATCATTAGTTTTCCCCCTCTGCATTTACACAATATCTGGCACTGAGCACCAGATGCAACTGAGGGTCAGTGGAAGAGCACAGCTTGTGGCAAAATCTTGTGAATTTTTTGCCTTCAGCTGCATTACTCTTGTGCCCTTCCAACTCCTTTGCTAAGCTATATTCAGTCAGGTTAATCTACTTTTCAACAAACTAAAGTGTTGAATTTACAACTTACAGTTGTCAAGAGGTTAATGAAGACTAGCATATATATTCTCATTTTCTGCAATCTGCTGTCACATGGGAACTTTGGGATATACGACCTCCTATGTGGTGTGTTTAGATAATACTCAGGTTTGTAGGTTTTACTTTGAATGTTAGAGATTCTAATCCAGATGTATGTACAATTATGTTTGAATGTTTTGTGTGACTCCCATGAGTGTAAATGCTGGTTACACCCTTCCTTAACACATCATTATCCTACTGCTATATTAATGTGCCCGCTCCCTATTGTGAAGCCTGTCTTATACAGAGCTTCCTGAATAATTATGCTAATAAAAACAAACAGTAACACAGCATAAATATGTTTGGTAATGAAACATGAGCTAATGTGTTATTATGCCTGAATTGCATTTTCCTCTTGCTAACTGTTCACCTTTTCCCACCACTTCTGTGTAATCCAATAAGCCACTTTGATTCCAAATGTTTCCATAAGCCAGATTTCTGCCAGCAATAACATGTTTGTCCCCATGTATGTTTCCTAATACATCTGTAGCATTCATATAAGTATTGAATAATTCACCACAGATATGTAAATCATGAATGAAACATGACCATAACACATACCTGTTCTGTATTCCAGCAGATTCACATATGGTTGTATGAGTTTAATGCTTCTTTGTGCAAAAGTCATCAAAGAGCACCATAGACTACTGCTAATTCCCATTGTAAGTTCATCATCTCAAGATACGGTTACACGTGCACTAATACTTTGCCCTCAGCCTTGCAAGTGAGCTTAGCGGTACTGTGTTTCAGGCAGAAAGTTAACAAAATTACAGCAAATAATTCTTTGTTTGGATTGCACAATGTGTGCATATCTGTACTGAATTTTGACAAGTTATCTTGATTTCAGAGTGTCAATTAATTCAGTCTGTTAAAGTATGTCTACACTACAGTAGTTACACTTGCAACTGTGTTACAGTACTGGTTAACCTTTTCACATATAATTCACCACTGTTATTCTGCTGTGTGCTGTCCTAGTTAAGAAGTTTCTGTTTGTATTGTCAATGCAGAAGGTGTACTCATGAAACAAGACAAGTGTGAAATCATCTCAGAATGAAGTAGCAGGAATGCTTGATTGATTATCCACTGGTTTATGACAGTGGTTGTCATTGGCATCCTATACTGTGAAGCAGGTACATTTCCCTCAAAGTAACACATTGTATGCAATCGTAACAAAGAAGTATGCCATTACAGGGGAAAATCACAGTGCTGCTAAGTTGTCCTGTGTACACATTTGCATTTATTCCAAGACCCACGATGCACAGTACAATTTGTTACAAACAGTGAATTTTTAGTAATTGCAAATGTACTTTTTCACATTATTAAATTCAGATGTCTCCTGTGGTTTTTGTGACTAATTCTGTGCTCTCTAGATTGTGTAACTAGATGGGTAGGAGGTTCGATTCCCACTATTGGAAACTTGCACGTTTGTACTTTTGTTAGAAGAGGGCATAGTGACAGGTAAGTAATATGTTAATGTCAAAGGTGCTGTGTCCACTTCACCTTGGAAAATACATTTAACTTTCCACACAGCTTCTTGTGCACATTATCTAATTTTTAATGGAAACATCTTCTCTGCAACACAATAATGAGGTCATCCTATCTAAAGTACTCTCTATCCTTTTAAGACTCAGACTTCCCCTGTGATGGTTGTGACTAATACTGTGTTTATAGATTGTGTAACTAGATAGGTAGGATGTTCAATTCTCACTGTGGTACAACTGGTGTGTGTTTCTGTCTGGGGTGGTTTAGTGAAAGGTGAGTAATGCTTCAGTGTCAGTGGTGCTGTGTCAACTTCCACTGAGGACAATACATGTAACTTTATACACAGCTCCCTCTACACTTTATCCCACTTTTAACAGAAACATCCTATCTGCTATACAATGAGGTCATCCTGTCAAAAGTGCACTCTCACAGTGTGAAAGTCAGACTTCTCTTGCGGTACTTGCAGTTCATATGGTGATCTCTAGAATGTGTAACTAGACAGGTAGGTGGCTGAAATACAGCAGTGACTCCCATGCTTGTGTAAAGCCTTTAATACATTACAATGGTTTCACTCACACTTGCAATGTATAACATTCCACTCAAGTGACATGTTCTGCATCGAACTGTCATCCAACATCAGTGGCTTGAGTTTTAACCATAGCAGTGCTTCTACAACAAAGTGGTGATGTCATCTCTCAAAGATGATGTATGCCCCACTTGTAATCAGACTTCTGTTGTAGTATACACATTTAATGCAATGACATGTAGAGTATGTAACTAGATAGGTAGGATGTGTAAATCTCACAGTGGTGAACTTGTTGGCATAGGGTTGTAGTGTCAGGCAGGTATACCTTTCACAACAATTGAATTCAATCCACTTCCACAAAGGGAAACCTTTAAACAGGTACATGAATCCTCCCCATCTCATTAGCCCACTTTTCATAACAATATCTTTTCTGCAACATACTGATGAGGACATTCTTTCTAAAGTGCACACTCACATGTTAAAAATTAGACTTCTCCTGTGGCACTTGCAATTCTTACACTGTTCTCTAGAATTTATAACTAGATATGTAGGAAGCTTAAATACAGCAGTGATTACCTTCTAGGACTGTGTGTGTGTGTGTGTGTGTGTGTGTGTGTGTGTGTGTGTGTGTGTGTGTGTGTGTGTGTGTGTGTGTGTGACTATAAATGATTCAGGACTGGTTTACACACATTTGTACTGGCAACATTTACAATCTGGCTGTAAAATTCATTTTAACAAACACACATCTCCTTGGCAATACACAGTTGATATCATACCTTCACAGATGCTGTATGTATCACTTGCACTCAGAATTCTCCTGTGGCACTGGCTGCTGGTACAGTAGTCTATAGATTGTGTAACTAAACAGAGAGATTGTTTGAGCCCATCCTTACTTAAATAATGTCACAGTGTTTACTGACATATACAATAAGCTACCTCGTAACCACTGTTATGTACACTTACACTTATCAGATGTATTTTCAGTGGCAGAGTATTAAACTAGAAAATTCTATCATCAACAGAGAAAAGACATTTTTGACAACACAGTGATTACATAATACTTACATAACTGCAGTATCTCACAGTTGTCATACAACTTCTCATGTGGTGCATGACTTTGATACTGTGCTTTGTAGAATGTGTACATACATACATAGGAGGTCTAAGTCCAGCTCTGAGTGTGCCTTTCATTGTCATACTGTGCATACTATTCTTCAAATACATATATGAGGTATAACCGTATAGTGGCATTGTGCCTATTGACCATTTTTTAGCATAAACATCCAGCTAATAAACAATGGTGTTATCATTTCAGCTGTGCACTGTCACAGTTGTACAGCACCGTCTTGTGTGTTGCTTGCAATTCAGTCACTAATCTTCACCTGTGATCTTAGGTAGCTAGTTCAAATCCAACCATTACTGCTGACTACATTGTGTCAGTCTTATTAGGAGTGTACTTGTCTCTAGCACTATTGTCAAACACATTTGTCCTGTACATGGATAGATGTTGATTCCTCTTACAGAATGTTATGATAAATTTTCACATAGCAATACTTTTATTCAGTAATGATATATGATTAAATTTTTCTTATGTAACAGTTGTAGTAAGCATTCTCTTATGGAATGAGGAAATGAGACAATATTCTGTATGCTGCCTTGCTACAGCAATTAAAGGCAGCAATAACATGATGTAATGCCTTGAAATACCAACATATCTCACAATTGTAGTGACACTTATGTGGCGTATTCATTCTCTACAATATTATGTTTTTTTCTGTAGTCAAATGGTCAGGTGTTCAAAAACAACATTCAGTGACTGTTAGCATTGTGTGGCCTTATACTGTAATGCATGGATGACATCCACCATAGTTATAATGTGTACATTTACAGTGGGAGAGGCCTCCCCCATCCTTTTTATTTCAAAGAGATTGTTTGCAACACAATCATGTGATATAATGATTTAGCGTAGGTGGAGTTTCACACTTGTATTAAGACTTCTCCTATCGTGCTTGTGGTTCATCCACATATCATCATTCATTAGACTTACACAGCTTGCTATTCAATTCCAGAAAAGGGCAACATTATATAAATGTGATAACATTACGCAAAAGCCATTATATCTAGCTATTTGTATCAATTTTTGCTTTGGACAATGAAATATATTCACTTCTTGTGATTGCGTGGCAGTGAAATGGTTATTTGGGGCAAGTCCTGCTGTGAGTGCTCCAGCGACACATGTATTGAGTATAGGCTTGTATAGCCTACCTACACAGATAGTGTGGTTCAGTTCTGAGACGGTGTGTGTACTGCACAATGAAAATAATTCCTCAACATAGAAGCACTGATATTGTACTGCTCACTATTGTGTGGACAGTAACATAAATAGCTCCTTTTCAGCATTCTGACTAAATTAGATTGTTAAAATTATATATGTAACTCCTTTCTTACTTCACACATTGATTACAATTATATGTGACAGCCCCAATACAGAGGTCTGAAGGGTGCCTAGTATCATAGGCAAGGGGTTTGAATCTGATAACATCTGTCTGTCAGACAGCAGTGGCTTACACATTGGCAACAGTTATGGCACAGTCAGAGGGCCACATTTTTCAGGCCTTGTGATAGGAAAGTGTTGTAACTCTTCAATGGTGTTCATGACACAACCAATATCCTTATTTCTGTGGAATCCATGATTGATATGCATCTCTGATATCTGTCCTGGTATGTGTTCGAAAATGACAAGATGCAAATATTTATTATGTCATTCATTGCTCATAGGTATTACTTATTTTCAATTGCTCATAGGTATTACTTATTTTCAAAATAAGTATGCTCTGTATTGCATGTCTTCATCCAAACATTTCTTTATTACTGCGATTCTTTTCTTCACACTGTAGAGATTTATAACAAATGATGGCTTACATAAAATGTTTCTTAAGAAATGGCATACAGCCAGACCATCAGAAAGTGTGATTGGGTCTCTGTTATGGTACTTTCTCGTGTGTTGGTGCTGTTGAATTGCTGTTATGTTACTGTTCCCTGTAATTCCTTGTGAGCATATGCAGTATAACGATGTATGAGATGTGTGCCATCTACTAGCAGAAATCATGAAATGTCATCAGATCTGTGTTGCCATTTGTCAGTTATGTATGTTGAGTGTTATTATATTACCAGTTGGCATTTACATAACTATACAACACATGCTTGTCTATTACATGTTTCTAGATGATAATCCCCTTCGTTATGGTTGCATGTATTAGTTATTGACACTAACATGTCCCTTTCTGATGCGCATGACACAACATTTCATTCATTCTTGTGTACACATGCTGAAGTGGACAATATAGCAGTGGTGTTGGATAGCCATACATAAATTCCCTGTACATACATCTCATCTGCAATCACTGCTGTCTGAGCATTTATCCCATAAGGTATCTGTTGTTCTTGCTAACTCTTATCTCAACTCAGCATTTTATTAACATGTATATCCCATTAACACCCCTTTGTTCTGCCATAGCTTTATGCCACTCTCATATCTTTTGTTAGCATGACAGTTTTTATTAATTTGCATACGTCACATGTCATTGAGATTAATTATCATTGCATCAATACGGCAGTATTTAGCTTACAAATGTTTCTCTGACACTTCAGCAAATTTGCCTGCAGCATCTGACTACATTTTCCCATTTTCCCTCCCCTCTTACTTCTTTTGCAGTGCAACCAATTTTATTTTTGTACAGTTCCCCCATTTCACTTCCCATCCTTCATAATTCTGTCACTGTACCATTGCCGTTTGTATTTGTGGGCTGCAGTGTGTGCTCATTTGTTAGGTTTGCCTATATGAAAGCTGTTTTCTTTAGATTCTGTGCTCATGCTTGCAAATACCTTTCATGGCTGCAAACATGAAAAGTTGCTTGCAAGCATATAGGCTCAATGAGCAGCATGCATATTTGATTGGCTCCGTTGTTCATTGTGCTAACATGCTTAAATTGTGTAGGCTTAGCACAAAGCCTATGTGATTGTTAATGCATCCCAGGGTCAGTCTTTTTAAGTGTTTCAATGTCTGACTTCTTGGAACTCGGCATATGGCCAAATTGATGATTTTCTTCACTCCTTCTTAATATAGCAAGCATAGTTAGCTAACACATCATTTTTATTTCTCTCAGTTACTGGAAATAGTTGCTTTAGCTCTGGGTATAGCAAACACAGCCCTAGTTTTATTTTCAGATTTTATACAAACAAACTTGTCTGTTCTGTTTTTCTGTTTTTGCTTCTGACTCGTCTTTGTGTATTCTGGTAGCCAGATATACATTCTGGGGAAAATTAATTATTCACTAAACTAATATTTCCTAATGTGTCACACCATGCCCCAAGCTTATATATGTTGTTTGGTGATGTTTCTAGCTCCACGTTTTCCCCAGCCACAAACCACTAGAACAGTACATCTGAACATCATAAAATAGAAAAGAGT
>NC_056751.1:324042640-324167640 GCF_019279795.1 Protopterus annectens
TTTATTTTGCCAATTTTAAAACCTAATAAAGATCCAACTAGATGTTCTTCATATCGGCCCATCTCATTACTTAACGTTGATTATAAAATGTTTATGAATATCTTTGCTGATAGATTGAAGACAATCATTCCCGGCATTATAGATATAGATCAGGCAGGCTTCATTGTAAATAGAAATACTTTTGATAATATAAGAAGAACTTTAACATTAATAGATTTTGCAAATAGGAAAAAGAAAGATTTAACACTTATTAGTCTTGATATAAGTTCAGCGTTTGATTCAGTAAGTTGGGACTATCTGTTTATCTTAATGAAGTGCACAAACTTCTCGGATGCATTTGTAAATCTAATTGAACATTTATACAAAAGAACGTTGGCTTATATTAAGGTAGGAACATATGTTTCACAAAAAATACCCATTCTTAAAGGTACAAAACAAGGATGTCCACTTTCTCCACTATTATTCACTTTAGTAATGGAGCCTTGGGCTAATTTGATCAGAAACAGTACTGACATAGAGGGTTTTGAAATAGATGAAAATACAACATCCAAAATTCAACTTTTTGTAGATGATGTTCTAATTACATCAGCAGGATCTAATTCTTCTATACAGTCTCTATTTGATAACATGATGAATTTTAAAAGTATTTCTGGTTTAATATTCAATGAAGGAAAACTAAAATACTACCTATATATACACGAAAAATATTCTCATTAGTGATTTTACTAAATATGTACCCAATTCAGGTCAGATAACTTATTTAGGTATAATACTATCTAAAGATATTAAATCTATTATATATAATAATTATAATACCTGTTTTCTTAATATACAAAATCTTTTAATACCTGGAATAATATGTTTTTACTATGGAGGAGAGACTTACAATTATTAAAATGATAATATTCCCCAAGATTTTATACTTAATACAATCAATAATACTTCCACCTACAAAAATAATTATCAAGAAACTGAACACACTAATGTTAAATTTCTTATGGGCACCTAATAGACCTAGGATTGCATTAAAGAAACATACTAATAGCTCGTCTCAAGGGGTATTTCTTTTCCAGACTTTAATTTATATACTATCTCTTCTATTGTAAAAGTTATTACTTTATTAATAGATCAGTCATATGTCACAAAATGGAAAGATTATTGGGAGCTAATTAGTATACACTCCATGAAAATCTCCTTAACACATAAAAATATGATTGTAAATAACTCCATGTTATGGTTACTAAAGGAATTTTGTACTTCACCTATTACACCTAAACATATGGTTTGTTACCCATTAAATATTATTATTAGTTATCGTAACTTTATATTCATGCACCCTAAGTATAGGGAATGGAATTTTATTGTATTTCCTATAATGTATACTCAGGGTATGCTCTTGTCATCTACTTCTGAAGGAACTCATTTAGCTATAGATAATGATCTAAAGTACTGGTATCAGTTGATATCTGATGATAAAGTTAAAAATCTAGATTTCTTAAAACAAGAATTTGATCTAAGAGAAACTTGCTGGTTAGAGGTTCAGACCTTTAGACAACATCTCATTAATAAAATAGATTTAATGTCTATAACTGTTAAATAATCTATTCCAACACTGATTGATTACTTGATATTAAATTTACAACATAAAGTTTCTGATAAAGGTAAACTTTCATACATACATAAAGTTATCAGACAAGAAACTTTTACAGTGTAGATTCATACTGGAATTATTTCACTTCTATTAATGGGGACCCACCAAATCAACAAGATAAACAATATATATTGAATCTGCTTATAGAACTACGTCTTCCATTGTCTGGAGACTTTATACATGGAAATTTTTACATAGATCTTTTATACACCTTTGATGATGAATAAAATAAATAATAAAGATAATCTATGTAAGAGATGTAATGTAGAAATTAATGCTGACTGGGCTCATATGTTTTATGACTGTATAAAATTGAAAGAATACTGAAGTCAATTAATGAATTTTTGCAGGCTCTTTTACAGATAATTTCATTATTTCTAAATCTCTTATATTATTCAACACACCTGTACCT
Organism: Protopterus annectens; assembly: GCF_019279795.1. Classification (NCBI taxonomy): domain Eukaryota; kingdom Metazoa; phylum Chordata; order Ceratodontiformes; family Protopteridae; genus Protopterus; species Protopterus annectens. Next base: position 324,044,704 of record NC_056751.1, read on the forward strand.
CAAAGTGTTAAAAGGTTAAGCCCTTGTTATGGTCTATTCTAGCAGTGGCTAGGAAAATAATAACTAGAAATTGGATTTCAGATACACCTCCTTCATTCAATGAATTTAAAAATGTTATGAATATAGTGTGCCATATGGAAATAAACTCAATTAGGACTAGAACAAATAGAAAAACATCTTATTTTATTGTATGGGATAATTTACAAAATTTGTTAAAAAAATTTTAATTTCAATAGCATTGTATTTTAGTTTAATTAATTGATCTGATTGTAGTGGATGTCTTTGTAAATACTTTAGTTGTTTTGTTGAATATTATAATAATACCTATTTTTAATTACTTGTATAAAATTGTTATGATATTTCTCTTATATGTTAAAACAATAAACCTGTTTTGAAAAAAAAAAGAAATGGATAAAACATAGTATTATTTCACATGTTGTGGTAGACCAGTAGCTGGAAACAATAAAAAGTTAGCAAGGTGTAATATATGGCAATGTAATCTAATGAAAAAGCCTAGCTTAACAAGGAAAAAAATCCAAAATATTAATATTGCTGTCATTAGCTTGGCAATCATGGCAGCATGGCGGCTGAATAGTTAAGATCTCTGCCCTCACAGCTTTAGGATTCAGCCTTAATTTCTGGTCACTGTGTGGAGTTTTCATGTTTTCCAGTGTCTGCTTGGGTTTTCTCCACAGTCTCTAGTTTTCTCCTGCCTCTCAAAAGCATGTAGGTTGATAATCTACTATCTTATTGACTAAAACATCACTTCAGCAAAGTTCAAATTGTAAGAAAAAGTATGTTTGCTGTGGAACATTTTTGCATGTTAAGCATTCCATAGCCCCTCTTTAATACATACAGCACTGAGGTCACTGCTTCCTGATCAAAGGGTGTACAGGAATCGTGTCCAAATATCCTTCCGTGTAGTTTATCACACACAAATAGAGTTGTAATAATTAAATGACTGATTCTTGAGTTTGGCATACATATTTTATAACATAATTCAGACTGAACAAGCTAACAGGTATATAGTAATAAGCAACTTTTGCCAGTTAGCATAATGAAATGTTATATCAAATGCTGACTGCCAAGATGAAAGCACTGTAAATATTAAAACTGGCAGCTGTACTGTTGCTGATGGGCATCAACATGCTAATGTAGGTACTGTGAAATCTTATATGAGAGGCTTTTATACTGCATGTACCTTACTGCTATGCTACATGCTGTAATTGAGCATTTAGAATTAAAGAAGCAAAAACAGACACGGCATTCTGTCTCCTTCTTAAAGGACTATGCATACTTTAGGCAGTGCATAACATGCATGTGCTGTGAGCAACCATTTCTAAAGCTGGTAAAATGGGGTGCCCAGACACAGAAAAATTGATTCAGACATATATGCAGACATGAATGCAAGGATTATAGGTCATTTACATGCAGATACAGTATAACAGAGACACAAAGCTTAGGGTGTCTATGATGGGTTCCTTCTGAAATTATCAGTCTTATAATCATGAGACTAAATGTGCAAAAATGAAGTATGTACACTAAGTGCAAGAGTGCCACCCCTCAGAATAAACCACTTACTCTGAGGTCCGGTGATCTTGGTATTAGTATACGCAGGCAGTAGGGACATGGAGGTAGTTACCCCTACAAAAATGATTCACTGACATGGCATGTACTGAGGATATGTTTTTGATTTTTTTGCAAAATACATATAAACTGAAGATTTTGAGCTATAAATAAATAGATGATTTAAAACAGTGCACTGAATTGGACATGAATTTATGTTAAACAAAAGTAAACTGCAAAGGAAACTACTAATGTAAAGTAGAAGCAATTAAAGACAAAATTCCAGTTTTATCCAAATGTGCTAACAACAGTATGTTTAAATATATCAGCACTATTATTATATTACACATACTGTAAAGTTTTCCATAGAATCCTGCATTTCCCAGTTGAAATAATTGTGCATCATGTACTGATATATTATGCCTAAAAATATTCATTACAATTTGCACCAGTTGCCCTAGGCATAGATATCTGTATGGATCCTTCATTTATAATAGCATTTATGGTGTCAGGCATCAATATTTGTATATATTTTCTTGGATTTCATTATGAGAATAGTGTTATAATATATTTTAGTGATGTTCACTTTTACTTAGAATGTCAGTCGTAGTACAAATCAATAAAAAATCTATAACTCCTCTATTTTAAATTATTACTGTGGAAGTGACAACCAATTGCCAGTGAAAACTACAGGGCTCTACTGATTATGATGTGGAGACATATAGACACCTTCTGGACCCTGACTAAATGCCTTTATACATTTACATTTCAGTATTGGAAAGCTGTGGCATTTTTCATTTCATTTGGGATTTTTCAGTTCCTCAGTGACAGAATGAAATATTTTAATTCCTTCATGCTGGCTTATTCTACTATTTGCATCCTATATTTTGTATTTGTTTATACTTAAAATCAGCTGTGTTACATATTTATGAGATTTCCCTTAGAACATGATGTACCTCACGTAATTCACACTACGATTATATCTTGATATAATAAAGGTAGCCTGCACAGTGGTTTGCAGTTATATGTAACAGCAGTATCTGAGCCTTATGACAGAGAAGTAGTGCACAACACATTGTTATGTTTTACATTCTGCTGCAGTGCTACAACAGGTTATTGCTTTCTTATACATTATAGGTTCATAGGTATAAACCTGGCTAGCTGCCCTTTTGGGCCATTTTAAGCCTGGCAAATTGTGGGAGATGTTGAGCAGCTATGGTTCAAGTGAACTAGTAGAAGAAGGGGCAGGGGCTATTCACGGTGTAAATAGACTTAAGGCATGAAAAACAAGGGCACATCTTAGGCATCTGAAGAGCATTAGTGAGGTGGAAGTCTGGCAGAAAATAAACGTATTTTGCGTAACTAATGTACCGTAAATAACGTACCGTATTTGCATTATCCTACTTTGCTCATTAGCATTTCTTCTGAACTCATTCATTCTGTAATACTGTAACATGAATCGTGACTAAACAGGGTCAAGTCTGAGCAGTCCTTATGCTTGCTACGTATATCTGCTTTGATTTAACAAGAACTGTCCAGGACAGGCTTGCATACAGATGCACTACAGCCACAAAAAAGTTCAACTTTTTGTTACGTAAAGGGGAGCAGTTACTGCAACAGCATAACAAACGTTGGTACTTACGTATTATCGCATCCACTTTATATACATATAATTTACATTGCATGTATGCAACAGACTGTGGAGGTTTTTTTTTTTTATTTCAGTTACTCACATGTAAATGTTGCCACAGAAAAAGGTCTTGCTATACTGTCGCTGTATATATGCCTACATATGTGGTTGCAATAATACGTAAGTACCAAATAAATACTGGTGGAACTGTAAGAGCTTATCTAGAAGATGCATGACATGGGTATAGACAGATGCATCACGGGTTGTCACTCAGACTGTAACAGGTTCAAGCAAGCAACTCACAGAGTGCAAAATGGAGAATTGGAGGCCCAGAAAAATGAAAGACCTGGGAAAAATAGCAAGGATAGAAGATGGAAAAGACTGTCAAGCACAAAACATTTGTCTTAATGTGGCAGATCAGTGCAACTGTTTGTCTTACATTGGTATAACACGTGTGCATATCTTACATAAAGCTGGTAGTTTTAATCTCAGTCACAGTTCTTGAATATATGTAAAGTGGTTTGTTTTCCTGTATCTGAAAATAAATATTGATAAAGGTGTCCACAAGGGATCTATGTCTGTCTCAATATGTGAGCATCCAGAATGTCAAATATTTCATGGTGTATGAAGTAATGCAAAGAGTACTTTTGTTTTTTATTTGAGAAATGTTGTAACTGCAGCCATTGAGTAACATCTCCTTTTAGGGTACTTTATCTGAGAAATGAAAATGGAAGCTGCTGAACCTGAATTTAATTTTGAGTGATACTGAAATGTCAAAGGACCTTTAAAAGTTCAAACTCACTGTTATTTTCCATGTGGCATGGGGAAAAGTTTCAAAGTTTTAAATACATGTGAGTTCTGAGAGGGAAAGTAAAGAATACTGTAGTGCTGAGTCAGAACTAAGAAAGAAGTTGCAATAGCAAAGAACAGGGCATCAGAGGCACTCTATCAGCTTCTGGAAAGTGACTCAGTAAGGGGCACAAAGAAACTATACCAGGTTACAAGGCAAAGACAGAAAGATAAAGAAGATAGTCAGACACCCTTCATAAGGGATTCCAGCAACAACCTGCTTACCAGCCCACAGGACATCAAAGGCAGATGGAAGGAGCATTTCCAGCAGCTTCTGAATGAAGAAAACCCCACAGAAGCAGTACTGCCCCAGAAACAGCCTACAATGAGAGTAGAAGAGGAGCCCAGCTTAGAAGAAGTAAGAGCAGCACTAAGGAAAATGAAGTCAGGGAAAGCAGCAGGCTCAGATGAGGTCACAGCAGATATGATAAAGGTGCTGGGTGAGCTAGGGGAGAAATGGCTCCTGAGGGTACTAATTGCAGTGTAGAGAGAAAGGTGTATTCCAGATGACTGGAGAATAAGCATACTCATGCCAGTGTACAAGAACAAAGGGGATATCCACAACTGTGGACAGTACAGAGGCATCAAACTCCTACCACATTGCATGAAAGTTCTGGAGAGGGTGATTGATAAACGGATACGCAGAATAGTAGAATGTAAGATGGGAGATGAACAGTTCGGATTCAGATCAGGATGCAGCACAATTGACCCGATGTTTGCATTGAGACAGATACTTGAGAAGAAACTAGAGAAGAGGAGAGAGTCAAACTGGGCTTTCCTAGACTTGGAGAAAGCATATGACAAGGTCCCAAGAAAGCTGATCTGGGCAGTACTGCGGTGGTTTGAAGTCCCAGAAACATTGGTAGAATTAGTACAGGCTATGTACAAGGACCCAGTGACTCAAGTATGAACAGTGTTTGGGCTCACTGAGGGGTTCCCAGTGGGAGTGGGTGTACACCAGGGTTCGGCTCTAAGCCCACTGCTGTTCATACTGGTAATGGACTACATCAGCAAATAGGTTGGAGGGGTCAGACCAACAAAGCTGCTGTATGCAGACGATGTGGCAGTACAGGTAGACTCTGATCTAGAACTTCAGCAAAGGATAGGAGAATGGAATGCAAATCTGAAGGCAAATGGGATGAAACTAAGCACAGATAAGACACGGGTAATGGCAGCAGATTGGGGAAATCAGAAGAAGCTGAGAATAGAGATAGATGGGAAGATAGTGGAACAGGTAACCAGCTTCAAGTATCTGGGAGGGGTGGTTGAGGAGAAGGGTAGTCTGAATGAAGAGGACAAAGCTAGAATCAGAGGGGCTGCAGCCAACTGGCATATAGTATCAGGTGTAGTCTATGACAGAAGAATGCCAAAGAAGCTGAAAAGTAAGGTGTACAAGACAGTGGTGCGACCAGTACTACTGTATGGTACAGAAACCTGGGCAGTAAAGGCAGAACAGTTGAAGAAGCTAGAGGTGATGGAAATGAAGTGCCTCAAAAAGGTGGTAGGATGCACACTGCGGGACAGGCGAAGAAATGAGGACATAAGAGCAGAAGCCAAAGTAGCTTCAATTGCAGAAAAGATCAAAGAGAACAGATTACGATGGTATGGGCACATGCGTAGAAAAGCAGAAGACAATCTGGTGAGGGAGATTTGAGACAGACAGGAAGAAGGTAAGAGAAAGCGAGGGAGTCCAGCAAAGAGGTGGATGGATTGTGTGAAGAAGATCTGCGACAGTCAGGCATGAGTGTTGAACAAGGCAGGAGAGTGGCACTGAATCGAGAGAGTTGGCGACAGTTAATGCGATACCCCGACCCCATGTAAATGGGAAAAAGGGGGATGATGATGATGATGAGTCAGAAGTTAGAGTTACTCTATAAGGAGAAATCTGTCATATAGTCACACTTGTTCTTCATGAGGCCGTGATGCTCATGTCCCTGAATTAAGGAATTGAGCTAAAGACTTACCTTCATTGAAGGCTGTGCATCAGGGTTGGTAACTCGGCATGTAAAAATCAACTACCAATCATTAGCGGACCAGAGTTCTGCTGTGGCGACCCCTAACCGGAAAAAGCCGAAAGACACAACAACAACAACAACAACAATCTTGAATAGCTAACATGAGCTGATCAGCATTAAATATCAGTAATCCTGTAGCATAAAGTGGGTCAGAGTTAAACATCAAGCACCCTGTAGCATTCCACATACCACAGCTGCTTATGTATGTATCAGGGTTGCATACCACTGCTGGTTTGACAAATGCAGCAAAGAGTAAATTAGTGAAACTACATTATGAGGATAAGTGGCATTAAGCAGGCTCAAGGGAAGAGGGACAGTAACAAAATGCAAATGATCAAAGTGGTCAGTGTCACAGGAAAAAAGCAGGCAAGTGTGCCTAAATGTTCTCATAACTAGGGTAGCTCATGTGTGCAGTGATGTACCTCATATACAGAGGCAGATAACCCATAGAAGGCCAGCACATTAAATCACCAGCCATGTTCATCATATAAATAGGGAGGAAAGGAGGGGACATAGCAAAGTTACAAAGGGAAAATAGCAAGTACAGGAAACACTCTAGGATAATACAAGTAATGACCAGTGTGTGTGTGTGTGGGGCGGGGGGGGGGGGTGGCATGTTCGTTGTAAATGCTTCTGTCCTTCACCTAAGAAGAGGAAGGATAACTGAGATGGAAGAAAGGAATGGTAAAATATAAAATTCAGATATAGGCAAATGGGTTGGTGCTGAAAAAAAGAAAAGATGGGGGCAAGAATGAATGGGCATATACAGAGAAAAAGTTGACAATTAGTGATGAGGAGGACAACAGACCAGTTGCAGAGACAATAGAAGCATGAAGAGTATGAAGTACATGGTAAATGACCAGCTGTCTAGAGGCCAGGTCTCACAGACATCGGTCAGCTCTGTGTCTGATATTAAATGCAGGCTGTGCTACTGCTGGACAGATGTTCTGAGCTTACTCTTTCCATGTGACTCTTACAACCATAGCATAATCAAACTTTGCCTTCCAAGAACCAATTGAAATCTGTGTCCAGCGGAAATATATTGCAAATAAATAAGAAAAAAATCACAAAGCACTTTTGTTCTGCTCTGTTAAGAACTTCATCAGAACTACATACATTGACTTTATTTTGGTTTAAATAACCAGGGTAAAACCCCTACTTTTGTCTTTAAATGTAATGTAAATGTTAAAGAGTTATTGAAAAAATGGACCAGTGAAGTGACAGGAAACATTGACAAAAGCAGGGGGATATACAAGTGTGGGGTTTGCCCGCAATGTAGACTTATTTATGATAGTATAAACATCACCATCCCCTTATTCCAAAGCTTTATTTTGCCAAGTAGATACAGCTGTACAACAAGAGGGGTAGTTTACCTTTCATCTTGCCTTACCTGCCCAGTGTTTTACATAGAGAAGACCAAGTGTGCATTGCAGACTAGGATTTATAAACACACCTATACAATAAAAAGGTGTGAGGAAAAAATGCCCTAAGTAAACATTCAACGTTGTGTATTAACTTTAAGAATTTTTTATCTTTTTTTCTGGAAAAGGTACTGTTTTCTGAGTGAGGTAGAAAATGAAAGAAAAAGGGTGGAATACCATGAATTGCACTTGCAGTTGTTATTAAATGCCTCTTAGACCCCAGGGTTAAATGAATACATTTCTGTTAATTTTGTCATACAATTAAATGCACTAAATTTGTAACTTATTTTCTACAATTGACTATTTATAAATTGTACTTGTGCTATACTTACACCTTATTGACACCAAATGTGTTTTATATCTTTGAATTTTAACCAGTACTTTCTGAAATTTTAGCATTTTTTTAAGTGACTGTCTCTTTAAGAAGGGTTTTGAGAGGTTTTCATTTGTTATGTGGTAACACTGGCTATTACTCAAAATGGAGTCAATGTATGCAGATCTGATGACGTTTTTAATAGTGTAGAATGAAAGTGTTTCACTCTTGTGATTTATTTCTTTATTTGCAATAAATTTCCTCTGGACACAAATTTGAATTCCTTCTTGGAAGGTACAACAACAGGATGATTGATGTACTTTACTAGCCATGCCAGGAGGTGTTTCAGGGTTGTAAGGTTGATATCCAGCTGCCAGTGCACTTTAGCTGACACCAGCCTATGTAACTGCTACTAGGAGATCACAGTGGACACCTTTGGGGCACTCAAAAGAATATCTTCTACTCTCCCCCTAAGTTGCCAACACCAATGTCACTGGTGATCCATTCTGGCCACCATCAGAAGAGTCACCTCCATCATGCTACTTAGATGCAGACTTGGTGACCACTGTTGTTCCAGTAGTACAAGTGTCAACATGTTCATGTTGAGGTGGCCACTGCCACTTCCTTGTCATTATCATGCTTGGACCTGCCAAAGAAAGAGAAAACAAAGAGACAACATATTATTAAATGCAGTTTGTTACACAGACTATTAATGCTGTACAATACAGCAATGAACATATCATACACACCGTACTGCACGGAAATGGTCTCTTGCTCCCTTCAGCCTGCCTCCTCTTTAGCTTAACAGTCTTAATCTGTTTTAAGGCAAAGTAGGAAGATCTTAGTGTAATGTTTGACATGTAAAAAGAAAACATAAAAGAAAATGCTTTATGAAAAATTTGCTCACCATCCTGACCTGGTAGGCATCAGCCATCATATTGTCCAGCAGGTACTCCTGAAACTAGAGAATCTTATTATTTATTTATTTATCATTTGTTAACTGGGGTAGACCAATTGAACCAAATGTCCATTTTTAGTGGAGACCTGAGGAGAAAAGCTCCAAAATATGAAAAAGAATTACATAAATTCAAGACTGTGCTCTCTCTCTCTCTCACTCTCATAAAATACATAAGAGTCTTGATCTACCTAGAACATGAAGCACCATTGATCAGTCTGTCTGGACAATGTGAGGAGCAGAATGGTAGCCCTTTGTTTATGAATGTACTTTTGGACATTACATTAAAGGTACTACAGTGTAGCAAAGACACACTTCAAAAAGACTGTGCAGCACAGTCCCACATTGCTACCAGCTTTACAGATCTCATGCACAAGCATATTGCATATTTGAGTTTAAGGTCTATGACAGGCAGGACAAAGCAGGTTAGCATTGCTTAAGGTTGACCATAGTCCATTAAGGCACAAGCAGAGAGACAGATGGTACAGGACAGCACTGCTAAGGGTAGCCATAAGTAGTCTACTATAAGTTTGTTGAAGGGTAGCCAACATGAACAAAAGAAATAGAACTAGTATACACAGCCAATCTACTAGCCATAACAATAGATAACAAACTCACTTATGAACCACACATCCTGAATGCAATAAAGAAAACCCATTTCAAACTAGGCAAACTATATTGCCATCAGCTCTTCATGGATAAATATACCAAAATAAAACTAGCAAATACCTTACTCATCCCTTCCCTCCTATATGATAATGCCATTGTTACCAATCTTCACTCAACCCTTAGTAATAAACTTCAATCCTGCTACAATGAAATAGCCAAATTCGCCTCCGAAAAACCATACCATTCTCATCACTGCCTAGCAATCACAGAACTAAAATGGCTATAATTCGCCCACCATCTAAAATGTACCCAACTAACCTTAGCCCACAAACTTATCAGTAAACCTAATGCATGCCCAGCTCTCAAAGCAATCCTTCAAACATATACCCCTACTAGAACACTAAGATCTTCCTGTAAACCCTTGCTCATAGTAACAAAACCCAACAACACAGCCGGTAAATGCCTGTTCTCCCACTCCATAGCCAAACTTTGGAATAACCTGCTATCTGAAATAACCCAAATTGACCATGCAAAAACCTTTAAAATAGCTCTAAAACACATTATCTAAATAATCCATCCTGCACCTGCCTCAGAAACAAACCTCCTTAAAAAAAATACACATTTACCATTCATTGAGATGGCTTATCTATATAAACCCAGTTTTTCATAATAACCATTGGATAATTGTCTCCATACAGTATACTATATTCTTAACATAGATAGTACTGCATCAAACCCCATGTTTCTCCAATGTTAAAAAACTCCTGCAAATTTGTTACTTGAAATGTGCTTTTTCTCTTTCATCTTGTGAAGACTTCTGTAAATCTTGTAAATTGTATCTTGACTTCAGTAAAGCCTGTAAATAGTATTGTAGACATATAGTTATTTTCTCTGAATTACTGACTGTTTTAACACGTAATACTTTTAAAGCCTATGTCAAATTTGTTATCACTGTAATGTATTTGTGGAGCTTTTCTCACTGGGCCTCTGCTGAAAATGGGTTTCTGACCCAGTGGACTTTCCCGGTCAACAAATGTTAATAGATAAATAAATAAATAAATAAATAAATATTGCATGCCAAGAACAAGGCATAAGAGACTTCAAAGGATATGTCCACCACATGAGGTCACACACTAACACACAAGCATCTCATATATTCCGAGAAGTTTATCGTGTCTTTTCTGGGTATGGGTACTGGACCCTCATACCCAGTGCATTCCTGGTAGTGACCACTGCATGAAAGTCTGTACAACATGCACCAGCTTAGTATTAGCTATTACATTTCCATACTGCACTGTGCACTGCAAGTAAGGCAGGACTTACTCAGCATGAAATTTCTATATATGTTGGCATCCATATGATATTCACAAATTGTGTTATCTACCAGTGCATCAGCCATGAGGAGCCATTTTTTCACTGCTACCACAGGTATCTTGTTTTTATATTTTTACATGTTCCACTGTTGGGGTGTACTGAGTGATAGAATATGTGTTTACACCCTCATGGATAACTGCTTTCCACTTCTTTTGGAAATGGTTCAGAGATTCATAGGTTGGTACTAGGTTATCGGCCCTAGGGCATATACAAGCTTAGCCATAACAATTCCCTGGCTATTTTTTCCCACAGTATTTACTTCCCTTGACCCCTGTCTAGAAGGGTGACTGACATGATCCCTGTCGTGAATTTCCTATCTCCCATCCAATCATCAAGGTTCCTTTTGAAGAGGGCCAAAGAGGCGTTCTGCTTCACATGTATGGGCAGTCTATTCCAGAGTCTGGGGAGTCTCTGGATCAGGAACCTATCTTTCCAGCATGCTTTGTTCATTGTGATGACAAGGTTAAGATCCCTGGAACGTGTGTCTCTGTGGGATTGGGGTTTCCTTAACTGTAGCATGTCCAGCAGCTCTGGGTTTAACATGGCCTTGTATGTTAAGCAGAGATCGCCTCTGAGTAGACGATATGCGACAGAGTATAGGTGGAGTTTTTTTAGATGGTCAGCATAGGGCATCTGCTTTAGGCCTGTGATTCTTTTAGTGAGGTATTTCTGTGGCCTTTCCAGTTGTTGAAGATGTCTTGAGAGGTACATACCAAAAGGGGCATCGTATTCTATAATGGGTCTAATGAGTGATGACTACAGTGGGACAATGACATTTTTCTGGATGAAAAGCCCTTAGTGATGAGGTGTGCCACATAGAAGGATTTCCTGACTGTTGAGGCGATGTGGTTATCAAAGGTGAGACCACTGTCTACCTGTGTCCCTAAGTATCTTATCAAACTTTCAGTGTTTAGTGTACTGCCACCTATGTGGTAATTCACAGGTACATGTTTTCTTCCAAAGGGGATAACTATACATTTCCTGGCATTGAGCTTGAGCCCATGGCTCTGGCACCAAGCATCTGTTTCTGTAAGGCTCTTTTGTAGAATATCCAAATCATTTGGGGATTCAGTAATGGCTCCCAGTTTGCAGTCATCTGTGAACTTTGTTAGCCAGAGTCCCATAGTGTTGACCTGTACTTCAGAGAAGTAGATGCCAAACAAGAGCGGTCCCAGGACTGAACCCTGAGGTACTCCACTTGTCACTTGTCTAGAGCTGGATTTGGAGTCGGCTACTTTTACAGTTTGACTTCTGTCAGTAAGCCAGTTGACGACCCATCGAGTGATGTAGGGATTAATGCCCAGCTTAGTACGTTTATCTATGATTCCAGAGTGGGGGCTGGTGTTGAAGGCCTTAGTGAGGTCCAGATAGACTACATGGACCATCTTACCCTTGTCCACAGCTCTGGAGACTGATTCGAAGAAGTCAATCAGGTTGAGGAGACAAGATCAGCCCTTCACGAACCCAAACTGTATGGGGTCCAGAGTTTGAAGGTTGCCAGTGTCTTTGTTTATAAGTTCCATGATAATATGTTCCATGGCCTTGCAGATCAGGCTCGTCAGACTGATGGGGTGGTAGTTCCCATGATCCAAGGTGCATCCTTCCACATGGAGTGGGATAACTGTAGCTGTGCACCACTCAGTGGCACAAAGCCTGAGGTGAGGCTATGATTAAACATGACACTTAGGTGAGGTGCCAGTTCATTTTGTAGTTCATAGCCTGGGATGTCATCTAGTCCCATGGATGCTGTATTCTTAGCTTTGGAGAGTGTGTTTTTTACCTGTGTGGCTGTTATTACCAGAATTTGGCAATCTTTCGGTACATTTAGGGGGTGAGAGGTGGGTGAAGTTTGCACTGAATCGATCTGCCAGGATATTGGAGATATCCTTGGGATCAGTATATTTAATGCCATTCTGTTGTAGCTCAGAGCAGATCTGAGCATTGCCATTTAGATTCTTGACATAGCTATAGAATGCCTTGTGGTTGTCTTTGGAATTTTTGGCAATTTTATTTTCATAACTAGTGCTGGGTGATTTTATGAAGGATCTCAGCTTCTTACTGAGGCTGGTAAGGGAGTTTTTTGCATCCTGGGATTTTCCTCTTTATGCAACAGCTTCTTCTTTTTGTTGTAAAGTTTGTTGATGGCAAGGGACCACCAGATTAGCTTCCTTTTTTTGGAGGAGAGCATCTTGGTTCTATTGGGGATGGCATGATTCATGCACAAGTGGATGTGCTCGTACAGTGCCTTAGTGTTGGATTCAGCAATCGAATTTTCAGTTCCTGTCTGCATGGGTGTCATGAAGTTTGTCACTTCTGACTTGAGTAGCATGAAGTTGGCTTTGGAGAAATTTTTTACGGAGGTTTCCTTACTGGGGGGTGGGGGAGGGATGTGGATGTCAAAGGTGATTAGCTTATGGTGAAACCTGACCAACGAGGGGGTGACCATAGGTGTGGAGCATTGATTTCCCATGTTGGTAATGACCAGTTCTAGGATATTGGAGCCCCTGATGAATGGGCTTGATGACCTCCAGGATGATGAGCAATACCTGGATGGCCAATGTCATCACGTCTAGTATCTGCACAGCAGATAGTGCTGATAGTGTCTCTTTTGGCTAACATTGGTGTATCCATGAGGCTAAAGGTAATTGTCCTCCTGCTTATTCCGGCAGGCCCTGCTGTTCATGGACATGAAAGGGCCTAAATGCAAGGTGGCTGGGCATATACAGATGACTCTGAGCATTCCTAATGCAACATTACTGTTGGCTCTGGTCACAGATTATAGCATACTTATTTGTTGTTGGCCTCATGTAGGTGGCCAACAATGAACCTCAGGTTGCATGCACCCTAAGACTCTTCTCCAGCTGCATGTTCTTGCAACCATAATTTTACTGTGGTCAGGTGAAACAGCATTCACACTCAGGGCCATCATCCAGGTCATAGATGCCATACATTTGATGGCCTCTGTTATGGGACACACCATGAGGCTAAGTGTGCATGCTCATATAGTTACCAGCATTCCATGTCATGGAAACACAAAACAGTGAGAACACTGGCCACCACACTTCATAGTGCCAACATTCTCAACACAATTGTTCCACCCCATCAGTGGAGGATGTGATCTGTAATTCCACACAACATGGTACCAGACTGTGCGTGTCTACCGCATCCACCTTCCATGGCCCTGTCCCATATGATACCATTACTGTCACCTGTCACGTCTCCCCTCCACTTGTTCACTTTATGAAGACTGTACCTTTCTTACCTATGTGAACCAATTAATGTCCAATACGCCACATGGCTAGCCATGCAATGTATTGCAATGACTGGGTTTGCCAATGTATCCATTGTTTATTCTGTTTGTATCATGACCCATAACTGAGGACTAGATGTCACCTCATCACCTGTGTTGTTATGTATTAAATCTGCTTATGCCATTTATACGGTCCCACTGCTGCCTGTCCCTTTACTGACTGGCTGCCATGGTCTTTGTCCCCTTCCCCAACAGGTATGTTGGGCACTGCTGTGATTGTCATTTATTGTCTGAAGAATCGGTGTAATACCGTGAAAGTGCTTACCTGTTCTACGTACTTATCTGTTCACATTTTTATTAAAACTTTGTTGAATTTTACTAAGAATGTTTATGTGGTGGTCAGAGCATTTATTTTTACAGTTTATTGATTTATGTCTGAGTGCTCAGACCTTTTCTCAGCTGTTTGGCTTTTATTATGTTTGTAACTGCTGTGATGTTTCCCTGCTGCTGTACTAACTGCTTCTGCATGGTTCATAGGTTCATAGGTTAGTACTAAGCTAACTGCCCTTGCAAGCCATTTTAAGCCTAGCCAATTATCCCTTGTGAGACTCAAACCCTGCACCTTGTGTTTGTAAGGCAAACACCTTAACCATTAGGCCACCCTCCTAACCCCGTCTTTATATGCAAAACGATACATTGTACAAATATTTGGCTGCAGATCTCAGATGATAACTGTGATCCCCCAGCAGATTTATTAAGACACTGGAAGTGTTACATTGGCTGAAAAACTATCAGAATTGCCTAGACATAGTAAAGCCTTGCTAAGTCTAATTATGGTGGTTGCCAAAAAAGCAATTACTCCAAAATGGTAATCAAAGTCTAAACTATCAAAGTCTAAACTAACTTTACTAGAAGTAGTAAATTTAGTAACAGAGATAAAACAAATGGAATTGGGATCTTTAGAAAAGGGAAGGGACAAACTAAACAGGAAAAATGGGAATTGTGGGAACAATATATGCAGAGAAGGAACGAGGTTTAAAAAAGTCAGGATTTGAATGAGCTGTATAATGCTTAACTGCCAATGACTGATTAGATTATAAGTGATTTATAATGTTTGCAACTACAGTTGTTTTAATGGTATCTGTGATGCATAAGGTTTGCAACTAAAGTAATATCAATGTTTGTTTTTCATGTATATAAATGTAAGTTTGCCTATGGCATATGTGATATTTTAATAAAGATGTTTCTTGTTAAAAAAAAAAAAAAGAAAACATATTCCACCATCTTTGGTGTCTGTAATATATGTCAATTCTGCCATGGCTTGAGGATTAAAGAAGGAGGTCATCACCCGTGTATCTAATGCATATCTAGCATCCCCTTCAACACAAAATGGTGACACAGTTATATAGGGCAGCATATTCATCCATCAAGACACTGGAAGTGTTACTTACATTGGCTGGAAACATTCCGCCATGTTTGGTGTCTATAATATATGTCATCTCTGCCATGGCTTGAGGATTAAAGAAGGAGATCATTATCCATGCATCCAATGCATATCTAGCATCTCTTTCAGCGCAAAATGGTGACACAGTTATATGGGGCCTTATATATGACTGCATGGAAATTATAAAAATATTCAAATGAGCAACCTCACACATGCTGACAGTGACCAAGTTAAATAATATACACAGGGACATCCAAAAAGCTGGCCAAAACACATAGTTATTTTGGTATAGCGGGATAAAACCTAATCATGTTGTAGGAAACCCAGGTTCAGTTAGCAGATCAGGAATTTATTGGAGCTTGGCATGGGAAAAATTGCTAAGCTTATCTTGGGTGAGGGGGTAGTCCAGGTTGTCAGATAATTTATCCCCCTCAAGAGAGGAGATGGACAGCATGATATGATCCTTGGGGGCATAAATTTGACTCAGCAGCCTATGAATGTAGTAACCTTTATTGCAGGCACACTGTAATGAGCACTGATATGTAGAAGCCTCGTGGTACCTGCTATATTACACGTTGCATGTACCTTGTACAGGAGAGAGGATAAGGGCCATAATAGAAATGCTGTTATTCACAGAATGCAGGTAAAGGTATTAATCTTGTTTCACAGTGCCTGGATAATATCCCCTCTGAATGGCTCACCTCCATGTTAGAGATACTAGTATGGGGACTGAATGGGTCTGACTCTGATTAAGAAGACTTCATGGCCAGCCGGCAGGGAAGTAAAAAGCCCACAGGAAAAAAAATCAATTATAACATTGTCTCTGCTATTTAGATGCTTCTACTCTCATCTCTCCAGCCGAAGCTCATTCACACTAAACTGTCAGTTCTATGTTTTGATACAAAGCGGTATATTATCTCTTTAGCATTCTTTATTTTCTCCATTCTGTGGAAATCATGACTACAGAATAACTTTGGAAAAGGTATTTATGAATTAATTCCATCCATTCACAGCCCTTTTTCATATTTTTGCACACCTGGTTAGGCTGTGACTTCAACAGTGACAATCATTTAGAGAAAATGTCCAAACCATTGGATAGCTAGTCCTGCAGGAGTTGTTGTTCCATGCCACACACATTCACACCCACAGCAAATTTTGAGTGTCCAGTCTACCTACTGCATTTCTTTGCAATGTGGGAGGGAACCAGAGCACCCCAAGAAAACCCATGTGAACACAGGAATTAAACTGTAGAACCTCTTGCTGTTAGGCAAAAATGGTACTCACTGTGTCACTGTGCCTTCCTTTTCTGAATTAAGTCTTATTTCAGTTTTGTTAGTAGAAGTTAATTTCTTATTTTCATTGTTCTGTTTTGTTAATAGGACTTTTTTTCATTTTTTTTTATGTTTCTGTGAACATGTGCATTTCATTATGCTGACTTTTCCACTAGTCATCCTGGTACTCTGTTGTGGAGTCATGCTGAGCTGATGAGGTGTGATTAAATACTCAGATTGTATTTTCATTTTCTCAGTGCCTTGCTGTTTGACACTTAACTTCCTTCCAACACTGTGGTGAAGCAGTATCGTTTTATATGTACAACTCTTCTGTTTCCTGCTGTTACCCTGTTTGATTTTACATTACAAGAAGCAATTTAAGTACATAAATTGTTTATAACAGGAACGATGAACAGACTGATTACATGCTGATACTCCGAAAAAGTATTATATATGCATGGAATGTTGAAAGAAAGATTTTCCTTCCCTCTCTTTATCTTTTTCTTATAAATGTAGTTTGTAATTGAACTGTATAGATTGTTTCTGCAGTAAATGGAGCTTCTAAAATTGCACCGGTATATTCTGTATTCCCTTTCATAGGCCTGCACTAATGATACATGACATTCTCTATTATGACTTAAAGGACTAGAAAGACTTAATTATAATCTTTATTAAATTCTCATTCTTGTACAAAAGTATAACCAATGTATATTATTTAGAGAAAGAAGACATCTTGGTTTATGGAAAATTAAATATTTTTAATTGTAAATAAAAACAGCTATTAAAAAAATGATATGGACATTCGTCCACTCAATGAACTCTAACCAAGGATTCCCCAACACGTAATCCTAACCCTGCCCCGCAACCATGTATCATCCACTTTTACCTTCAAACCTATGCCCACATCCTATATAAAAATGCTCTTAAACAAACTCAGATTATGCTCTACTTCAGCTGATGACTTTTCAAGTGAGTACCTCAAAACAGCAACTGATAGCATTGCCTACCCTGTCTCAGTCCTTCTGAACAAATCTTATTTATTTTATTTTTTGCTTTTCTACCACTGGCCAAGGATACTCATATGTTTTTCATACTTGTGATTTAAGATATATATATATATATATATATATATATATATATATATATATATATATAGCCCCTTTTAGATTATGTAGTGTGAGCCTTTTGTAGGCTCAATACAGGCTTTTTCAATAAGCTTGTTGGCTATAATAGTATCTAATTGAGGCCTTGACTTTTGATATTTTTGATATTTGTGATCATATATGGTTCCCTTGTGGTTTATGAAGTGTAATAATAAGGTGGCCATATGGTTTCACCTAATTTGGAGTGTATTTAAGATTTAAGGTTGGTTACATGAATTATGCATTTAGTATACTGATTGTCCAACCAATTGTTTATGTAATATATTTAGTGTGGAACCTGTATTTTTCACATGTGTTACATATATCTTTGTACCTGGTATTGAATTAGCATTTATTTTTGGCCAGGGATGGAACTAGCAAATTTAATCCAAGATCTGTCTTCAGACTCTGAGGATCTGGGTATTTTTGGCCTAGCTTCAGGTTCAGGTGATGCTGTTCAGGGTGTCTGGGATCCTATTCAGGATTTTAATTTAGCTTTTGCTAAATTGAACAAAGACCTCATTTCTCTTCGCAAAAATGTTTGGCATCTAAAACTATTTCGGGCCTATCAATGTTGAAAAATAGTTCCTAGAGGACTTAGGGTTAGGATTCAACCTAAGGTGGCTGAACCAGATGAATGTCTTCTTACACAATGGGCGGAGGCCCAACAAAATGTTTCCATGACTTTTGTGGATCTTTTGAGTAGTTTCTATGAGAGGAAGGTTGAACAGCAAATTGCCAATGTATCATTGATTAGCAAAACTGTGGAGGTTTTTTCCACACTTTCTTGCTATAAAGACAATATTGGAAAACTTGGCAAGGAATTGGCTCTTTGGATTCAGGTTTGAAGGATAGAAAGGTCAAGAAATTTACTAGGGATGTAGGAGACTATGATAGGGGGAAGCCATTTGAATTGTGACCTAAAGTCAAATTTGATATGCCCACAGATTAATCTAAGAGAATGAGAGTTATTCAGCCTAAATCTATTCTGAAGAAATGGAGCAGGGAGTCCAGGCCATCTGGTGAGGACTCGTCCTCCAATACTGAATTGGAGGATACTCATATTAGCATTTCCCCTGTTTCCAAGAGCAATAATTTGGATAGAGGTTTTATTGGAAAGACCCCTTTAGGTACAAGTCCCAGAGACGAGGGGGGAGGAAGCATCACAAACCCAGATGGGCTAGGGGACATCCTTCAACAGATGACCAGGATTTAGCATCCAATGTTAACAATGTACATAACATTTCCTCAGTGTTATTGGATGATCAACAAGTTGATATATTGAATAAAGGACTAAGTTTAGTCCCTGGGTTTTTTGCCCAAGAACATTTTTTTGCTGAGGAGGTGGTTAAATTTTGTCGAAATTTGAATTTGAAATGCTATTTTCATGGGACTGATCATGATGCCTCTGAGGTTAGGGAATTTTGCTTCCGGCCCTCCAGGTTCAGGCCACCTATGCAACCCAATGTCCAAACATTTCAAAATGCTGTCCTTAAAAATTTACATTTATATCTACATAAACAGGACAGGTTTAAAGATAATTTGAATAAAGATCAGAGAATATGTTTGAAGAAATTGATTAACAACAAGGATATTGTTGTTCTTTCAGCGGACAAAGGGGGAGCAGTGGTGGTCAAGGATCTGGGGGACTATGAAGCCGGAGATGATCGCCAGTTATCCAGTCATAATCATTATCAGGAAATGCAGGTGGACCCCACTTTGCAATTCAAAAAGGATGTTGACAAGTTTTTGGATTTGGCTACAGAGGAGGGCATCATTAATGATGGTGTGTCATCAACTTAAGGTTGATTTTTCTAGCAGGCAATATATCTATTTTCTCCTGAAGATCCATAAAGACCCCATAAGGCCGCCCGGGAGACTGATTGTATCAGGTAGGGGTTCCCTTATGGAACCCCTTTCTGAATTTCTTACATTATATTTAAAACCACTTTTGGTACATATACGTTCTAGAATCCAAGACACTACACAGTTCCTTTCTATTATCTCTGAGACTCAACTAGAGTCCCATTGGTTTTTGTGTACCCTGGATGTCACCTCCCAATATACCAGTATTCCCCATTGGGCAGGACTTTTGGCCCTGCAATATTGGTTGGATAAGGTCAACATTTATAAGCCTGGTTTTAATACCCTCTTGGTATGCACGACTGAACAGGTCCTGATTCACAATGTGTTCTTTTTTAAGGACAGGTGTTTCTGGCAGACACAGGGCACTGCTATGGGGGCTTCTTTTGCCCCCATTTATGCAGATCTATTTATGGTGTATGTGGAGGATCAGGTAATTTATGACATCAGTCACCATATCTTTATTAATGAGATGGATATTTGGAGGAGGTATCTTGATGACTGCTGGATGGTGTGGAGAGCTAATGAGGAATTCCTTTTGGAATTCCTTGAGTATCTAAATGGTAATATATGGGGGATTGAGTTTAAGTTGACTTTTTCTAGATCTGAAATTACCTTTTTGAATGTTTTGGTAAAAAGAACTGATACCAACACTCTTGAGAGTGAGATATTTAGAAAATTTCCCCAATTCAATACCTTACTGTATGCCACCAGTTTCCACCCCCCAGCACGTCATCAAGAACATCCCCAAGTCTCAATTCCTTTGAGTTAAAAGGATTTGTTCCAGCTCCTCCACATACGACCATTACAAGAGGGATCTTATCACCAGAATTAAAAGTAGGGGTTATTTAGGGGGTGACATCATGAGGGCCAATCGTTTTGCAAATCAGCAAGATAGAACTGATTTATTATCCTATCAAAACCGGGATCATGTTAAGTCTGATTTGCTTAGATTGGTAACAACCTATGGGAGGAATACAGTTGGATTTATGAACATTATCCGTAAGCATTGGCATTTGTTAAAATCGGATAATGTCTTAGAGAAATATTTAAGGGACCGGTGTCACTATTAATTTCGCAAAGGGCGGTATATGGGTTCTCTTTTCAGTCATTACAAGAAGGTTTATTATAGAGATACATGTTCTATTACTCAAGCTCAACTTTCTACAGGCCCTTTATTTGGATGCTATCCATGTGGTCATTGTACCTATTGCCCTAGGGTGTTGAAATGTCGGACCTTTTCCTCACAAAACTGTCCACAAGTTTATGACATTTTATGTTTTGCCAATTGCAGTACTTCTTGGGTGATTTATTTGGCCCAGTACAATTGTCAAGCCTTCTATGTTGGACAAACTTCCCATCCTTTTAAAATTAGGATAGGGGAACATCTTAGTGATATTAAAAAGAAAAAGGGGTCCAGTTCTTTATACAAACACATTTCCAAACACCCTATGGGCAATTTTTGTTTTATGGTCATTGATCGCATTAAGGACAGACATGTACAATCCTATGTTTTACATGATAGGCTCACCTATAAAGAGAAAATGTGGATCATCAAACTAGGGGCTCTATTTTCCCCTGGCTTGAATGATCATTTTTGAGGCATCCAATTCACATGTTATATTTGGGTTCATATACTAATGTATATATATTGGATAATTGTGTTTATTTGCATTACATTTCATGCATTTATGAACTAGTGCACTATTTTATTGATGGACTAGAGGGCGCTCTATGCTTTCTATATGAAATTTGTATAAGTTGGAAGACAGCAAGTTAGGTTTTGTCTTCATTTTGCACATCATGTTTGGTTGCTGATGAAGCATTTACCGAAACCGGTACAACCATGTTGGTGTACGGTTTTGTTATTTTGCTGTCTTGAAGTTGGACATTAAATAAGATTGCCTGATTCCAGGAGTTCAGTGCCGGCTTTCTTTCTTCACTTTCAGTCCTAATAGGTCAATCCAGAAATCTCATGTTCCCTCCCTCTCTCTCGAAAAAGTCACACATTATCCTTCTGCACAAAGAAGAAAATTAAACAAACAATACTAACTTTAGACCTATAGCAATTTACCCCCCACCCACCAAAATACTTAAAAAATGTATTAAACAACAGATGCTAGACTCTCTTTACTATCTCCTACAGGAAGAACTTCTATCCATCACACAACATAGTTTCTGCCCTTCCCATAGTACTAACACTGCACTTCTAGCCTGTGTGTGTGTGTGTGTGTGTGTGTGTGTGTGTGTGTGTGTGTGTGTATATATATATATATATATATATATATATATATATATATATATATATAGATATATATATATATATATATATAGATATATATATATATATATATATATATTGCAAAAGCCTACAATACAGTTTGTCACAGTAAACTTTTACTCCAAATGTCATCATTACGTCTCTCTCAGCCCACCCTTCTGTGGTTCAAAATCTACCTATTCAATAGGTAGCAGCCAGTAAAATGACACTCCTCTCTCCATACCTCCCAGTCACTACTGGTGTATCACAAGACTCTATCCTCTTTAACATTCTCACCAAAACCCTCCACACATCCACACAACAGGCTTCCTTAATACAGTACAGAGATGACTCAACACTTTTTTTCTGAAAAGATTTCAAGCCTGTGTAAACTAAAACACTGCTGGTGATTCCCTGCTGGGTGAGGAAATAAACTTATATTTTTTGACTGTGAATGATAGAGTTGCTTTCTGTTTTATCTGTTCCATGTTGTTTTCTGTTTTAAGAAATCTACTTGGCCTGGTGTTTTTGTTCTGTATGAGAGATACACTTACATTATCTAGGCTGCACATTTGACAAGTTTTTTTCTTTGGTTAAATTGTTTCTTGATTGATACTTAAATACACAGTGAATTTCTGCATCTTTGTCTTTTTCTGAAAAGATTTCAAGCTTGCATAAACTGAAAGCACTGCTAGTGATTCCCTCCCAGTTTTCCCCACCATTTCTCCTTTGTTAATCTGATTTTTAAACCTGGTGATTTTAAGCTGTACACCCCTACTGTAAATTGAGTTTAATAAGTTCCTCCTTTTCTACATTGCTTCTAATATTTTTAATTATTTATTTTCCTTTTCTTGTGCTTACATTGAAAAAGTGTGTTTTGCCTGTCATTGTCTGTTCTACTGATTTAATTGCAGGAATTCATTATCTAGCTAGCTGTTAGATAAATTTTACACTTTAGCAAGGATTTTCCATCTAGTGATAGGGTTACCACCTTTTGTTGTGGCTAAAACTGTAGTAAACCAAAACAGCACACCCCACACGTACGACATGCACGGCCAAACCAATATCGAAGAAACACCAAAGGCCAGCAAATGTAGTTCCAAATTTATTGATGATGAAAAAAAGAAAAAAAGGGCATATAAATGCACCAATATAAATTCTGTTTCACTCAAACTAGTTTCGGCATACCATAGTATGAATAGAATTTATATTGGTGCATTTATATGCCCTTTTTTTCTTTTTTTCATCATCAGTAAATTTGGAACTACATTTGCTGGCCTTTGGTGTTTCTTAAAACTGTAGTAAAGCCACACCTCTCGCATCACCAGTAACCCTGCCCATTCTTACCCTCTCCCAAGCCCACATCCCACCCATTTTGTGATGCCACTATGACATCACCTGGTGGGGAATGCCCACTTTTTCCATTCCTGATGCCTGCTTTTGGCTGATTTACTATGCTTTTTTACACAAAAGCATAGTAAATCAGCAGATTTACAAACTCCAATAGTCTGTTTCCTTTTTTGAAACAGAATACCAGAGTTTGTAAAGTGTTTTCTGGACTACGAGAATCAATTTGATTTCTGGATAGTCCGGAAAAAAAACGGAGGGGAGGCAACCCTATCTAGTGCACTGGGAAGTAGCCTGGTTTGTTTAGGTTGGAGAAATACTTGAGATTTCTGCATGCAGCTTTATTGACTGGAGGGCTTATTAATCAGTTTTTACTGTTTTTAGTGCCTCTATAAATTCTGTACAATTGAGTGGCTTTTGGCTCATTTATACAAAGTGAAGTGCTTTTCTTGAATAATCACACTTGTATAAGCTGTTTATATTACACTGCCATATCTGTGTCTTTAAGTTTATTTGTGGTAACATTTAATATCTTTTGAGTTTGCAGTAGCATTTCACTCTAGAAACTACTTTACTGTGCTTTTCCATTAGGAGTACTGGGATTATTCATCTAGTTGCAGTAGATGTTTACCTGGTTTAAATGAGCTGGGAGGCACACAAAAGGGCTCTAAGCAGTTTTTTGGCACTTCTTTCATATACTGTGACTGTACTCTAGCGGTTTAAAAAAATGGACTATCTGCTGCTGCTGCCATACTGTAAGTAGTTAATTGCCCTGTATTACATTGTATCTGTCAGTTTTAGGTAGTTTTGTGTTGTCTTGTTATACTTAGGCTCTAAACCAGCTATTTTACATTAAGAAAGTTTTTTTCTGCACCTTTGTGGCAGAATTGAGATAATTTAACCTGTCTGAGTTGAGGATTGCTAGTGGAAGGTTTACTGTGCATTTTCCTGACTGGTAGTTTAAAACTTGTTTCTCTTTGGTCGTATTTAAGCCTTGTCTTTTTTATGGTGCTGCTCTTCCTATAGTGGCTGTTAGTGCCCTGTATAGACATAAAAGCCTAGCTCAGTTTTTCCTTAAGCAGCTGTCAGTGAAACCCTGCCTAGCTTTTCTGCTGCTCTAGGAGCAACTTGGTTGTGCACTGAGCAATGTTGCCTTATTGATCGACCTTAGCCTACAGAAAATATAGGTCCCTCTTGTTGTCTTGGTGCTACCACTACAGTCCTGTCAAATTAATCCATTCCCTTCCCTAATAAAACATACAGTAAGACCTTGTTATCATGGAAGGGCAGTGTCTCATCATCTCTCTGGCCAGCCTGACAGACATGGGCATCCTGAGGCAATGTAGCAATTGTCTCATGTATACTTTATGGGAGAGATGTAGTTCCACTATGAAATTGGAAGAAAGACTCTCACATAATCAAATGCCGAATAGGTTGTCAGCACATACAGACTTCCCACACAGGACACAACACATAAACCCACATATGCGGAGGTAGTCAGTTGTAACTTACCAAAAGATCAGAAGCCTCCCAAATAGAAAGCACTTAAACACATAGTGCAAAAAAACTACAACACATAATAACACACACACACACCTGTGTCTCACCAAATAAGCCCATAAGGTGTAACACCACAAAATCTAATGTACTGGTCATAGCTGGCTCCACGGTGAGATACAGGGATGCTCCCCTCACCAGGGTGGATAAGGAGCAGGTTATTTTTAGCTACCTGCCAGGTGCCAGGATCCAACAAGTCACTCAGGCACTCAACCACAAGTGCCAGTATGACTCCATCATAGTCCACATGGGGATGAATGACATGAGACATACCTCATTGGACTATATGAAGAGAGACATGACTGAGCTCTCAGATTATGTGTCACAGACAGGTATAAGCTTAGCCTTAAGCAGCATTTTACCTTCTCCAAGGATAATGCCACAATACAAACAAAAAAATATTGACTTTAACAATTCACTTAGCTTTTGGTCTCAGTCCAAGAGGATCCAATATCTGTCAGCATGGGAAGGACATGTACGACAGGCCATGCTGCTTTACCAGAGATGGTCTGCACCTGCCTCCTTTAGGCTTTTGGATACTGGCAAAAACATCAGTAACCATTATTGCGCCTTTTTTAAGCAGTATCAAAATTATCAACCTCTCAATATAACAAAATCCTTTCTAGATAAACTCAAGTTACTGCTGTTTAATGCTAGAGTCTAAACAAGAAATTGCACTCCCTGGAAGCACTCCTCACTTTGGAAGATGCTGACATCTGTGCAGTCACCAAGACATAGTTCAAAGGCACAGAAAGTACCCCAGTCATGCAGGACTATAATGGCTTCCATATATTCAGACCACAAACTGAGTGTGAAAGAACCAAAATAGGAGGTGTATCCATTTTCATTAAAGACATGTACACCTTGAGACTGGTCAAACAGTATGACTCTCTTGAGCTACTCCATGTCAAATTAACTGTAGGCAAACCCCCACCACATCATAGCTAGCTATAGGTGCCCCACCAATTAACAGGAAATACCTGGACTTACTGGAGTCACTTGCCATATAGCCCAACACCTTACTCATGGGTAACTTTAATTATCCTACCATTGACCGGGAAACATGCTCATGACCACAAACATGCTGGCTCAGAGGTTCTAAGACTTTTTCAGTGCAAATGCTCAGGAGCAGCTAATCAGTGCATCCACAAGAGGCTCAAATGTCCTGGACAGAGTACTGACTAACATGGGAGAGCATTGCAACCCCCCCTCCTCATATGATGTCCTCCCTGTTAAGATTGGAACATAAATCAGCCTTGCTCAATGTAATTATAAGACCAGATAACCCATCAAGCTCAAAAATGCTTAAGAATTTTTCAAAGACAAATTACCTCCTACTAAGTGATGGTATGAGAAGTTTCAAAGCCTCCGCAAATGTAGATAACACTCCTATACAGGCGTGTACATCAATGCCCTTTATAACTACTTAAGCAGTTGTACAGAATCAGCTGTACATGACCAAATTAAAGCCAGATCTTGCTGAAAAAACAAGCCATCCTGGAGGATCCACAGTATAACAGGCTATACAAGAGAAATAAAATACTGTCCAAGAATAGGAGGGAACTAGCTTAGCAGAGGAAGAAATCCCTCTCTAACTTAAACAAATTAAAGAACTTGTCAAGTCCTGCAAAGCTAATTACAAAGCACAAATAGACTCCTTAGCTAAGGATAATCACAAGATATTCTTGAACTATGTCCAAAATCTAAAAAGGTTGCAGATGGTGCCACCACACTCAACCAGAGGTAATGGCCAACCTGCTAACTGACAGATTTGTAACAAACTTCCCCCCCCCGTCTCCTCCAGTCATTCCTTCAAAGTATCCCTGCCACCATTTCTCAGTGAATTATCTCAAGATAGCAGGTTTTCCTGGCTCTCTCCAAGGCCAGAAACATAGTGGGACCAACCAACATCCTAGGTTGCCTTTTAAACAACGTAAAACATGACCTAGCAGACCCACTTGGACCCTGTTTAACCACAGCATGTGAACTGGCTATATTCCGGTGGAAAGGAGGACAGCAACAGTGCTCTCTCTACATAAATGGGGACCATCAACCAAACCTGGGAATTATATGCCCATAAGCTTGACTAGACTCCTCTTCAAGGCCATGGAAAGAATCATTATTAACAAAGACATAGGTAATCTCCAAACTCTGGACCAAACCTAGATGTTCTTCGTCTTCCATTGCTGCAGTCCTGACTATTGGGTATAGTCCGCGTCCAGTCGGCCCGAATACCAGAGTATAAGGCTGACGTCGGTCATGGCACCTTAGACTGACGTCAGTACGTCAGGGTACTAATGCGCATGACCGACGTCATATCCTCAGTCTTTTTTGCCGCATGGTCCGATGCAGAAGCAATTTTGCGAGTGCAGGTTGGCGTTCTGAGATATTTCCGAAACCGGAGTTTCAGACCGAAACAGAGTTGGCTAAGTACCCCGTTGGGGAACATTTTGGTTTTTTCTTGCCTCAGTATTTAACCGGATGTCAGAAAAAGTGAATAACTGTATTTCTTGTGGGAAGCAGATACCGCATAGGGATTATCATACATTGTGTATACCTTGTTTAGGGCCTGAGCACGACGTTGTTGGTTGCCGTTCTTGTGCTAGATTTAACAAACGCACTATTAAGAGGAGGCTAGATTGTGCCAGGTTAGTGTTTGGGAAGCGTTGCAATTATAATATGCCGTCGGATGCTCCGACGCCCGCTTCATCCAAGAAGCGCAAGGACAAGACAGTGAAGCCTAGGGTTGATGAACCGGCAGTCCCGGACGTTGGTTCTTTAGAAGGCTCAATGGAGCCAGAGGTTTTGCCAGGAGTTTCCATGGAGTCTCAGGCAGAAACTTTATTGTTACAGGATGTGCCCTCTCAGGAGGTAGGCCAGGCTGAGGGGGCTTCTCAGGTAACTGTTCTTCCCTCTCTTCCCAAGGTAGTTAGGGCCTCTCCTTCTGTTGCCAAAGCTTCCTTTAGAGGTAGGCCCAGTTCAGCTTCTGTGGGGGCTTCTCCTAGCATTTCGGGTTCTGTGCCTAAGAAACATATGCTTAAAATGGCAGAAGATTTGATTACTATGATTAGAGGTTCTATGACCCCGCCTGATAAGAGGCCTAGGGTGGAACAGGAGTTTGATAGTTTTGAACAGTGTTCACAGGCTTCAGAGTCTTCGGTGGAAGACTTACAGGAGTATCCTACTTATTCTGATTCTGATGTGGATGATTCCACTCCTACAGCTTCTCCTCCTGAGGATTTTTCATTTTCAGAGACTCTACACTCCATGAGGGAGCACTTTAAATGGGAAGGCCAGGATTATTCTGATTCCAGGAAAAGGCTTAGGGAATTCTTGTTTTTACCCCAGCATAGGCCCTTAGCCATTCCTCCTGTGTTGAATGTGGTGGAGGATGTTTTTGCAGAGGCTTCCCTGAACCCTGACTCTTTGCCTCCTGCTCCTGTTAAGCCTGATAGGTATTATAGGGTGCCCGAAGCTCATAAGTATTTGTTTAAGAGTCCTAGGGCGGACCCAGAAACTGTTTCTCAGGGGCCTAAAGGTGTTAAAGCTTCTGTGGTTAAAAATCCTGTACCCTCTGATAAAGAGGCAAGGGCTTTGGATAGGTGGGGAAAGAAAGTGTATACTTCTTCCACTCTAGCCATGAGGGCGTTGAATTGTCAGTTTCACATGCTAAAATATCAAAATTATCTCCTTTCACAATTGAAATCGAAGGTGGATGCTTTGGCGGAAGGTATTGAGTGTAAAGAGTTGCTGGATTTGGTTCATGTGTCTGAACAAGTGGGTAAGCATTCTTTGCAGTGTGGTTTTGATGCTGTACAGGCCTCCTCGAGGGTGGCTGCTACTAGTTCTGTTCTTCGCAGACATGCCTGGTTGAAGGATCAGAATTTAGCTGAGCATGTTAAGACAAGGATTTTGGATGCTCCTTTACAGTCTGATGTGTTGTTTGGACCGCCTGTGGAAGCAGTTTTAAAGAAAATGGAGGACAAAGCTAAGTCTATGCAGACTGTTAAAGATTTTTTGCAGGTGCAGCCTCCGAAGTTTAGTAGAAATTGGCCTGCTAAGGGGTGGACATATCCTGCTTATGATTCCCAGTCTAGGGGTAGGTCTAGACGTGGTAGGGGCAGGGCTCAAGGTTCTTTTAGGCCTAGATCAGGGAGTTCACCTGCTCAGACTTCTGGTGAGGGCAGGGGTCAGTCCTTTCGTAAACAGATCCAATGACCTGCCTTTTCAGCTGCCAGTGGATTCTCGTCTGGCAGCTCCTTTGGGAGGAAGACTGTCTCTTTTCAAAGAAAATTGGGATTTAATTACTCAAGACAGATGGGTGTTGGATATCATTCATCACGGTTACAGATTTTATTTCCACACAATGCCCCCTTTCAAAGGCATGCCAGACGTTCCTCCTACACAAAGACAAGAGGCTCACAAGCAAGTTTCTCAGTTACTCCAGATGGGGGCCATTCAGCCAGTCCCTGTATCAGAAAGGGGCTTAGGATTTTATTCTCGCCTGTTCCTAGTACCAAAGAAGGGGAACACGTGGAGACCAATTTTGGATTTATCTATCCTCAACACTTATCTGGACATTCCCAAGTTCAAGATGTTGACGTTACAACAGCTTTTACCTCTGCTGGGCAAAGATCACTGGATGGTAACTTTAGATCTCAAGGAAGCTTACCTTCATGTGCCTATAAGGCTAGGTTGCAGGAAGTATCTGCGGTTTTGAACTGGAGATTTTCATTATCAGTTCTCTGCATTGCCCTTTGGCTTATCTACTGCGCCCAGAGTATTCACAAAGGTTCTGGCTCCAGTGATAGCTTACTTCAGGCTTCAAGGAATTCAAATCTATCCTTACTTGGACGACTGCCTGATTCTGGCTCAAGAAAAGGAAGACCTTCTACAGCATCTGGAATATGTCATTGCAGTGCTAAGATGCCTAGGGTATTCTGTGAACGAAATAAAGTCCAGTCTAGTACCCTCTCAAGACATGTGCTTTCTGGGTGTGAGACTGAATACAGCAGCCCAGATGGCCTTTTAACCCCGGACAAACAAAAGAGTCTGTCACTTTACTTCCATCAACTATCTCATCAGTCCGTGCTGACTGCAAGGACAGTCCTTCAAGCATTAGGGTTCATGGCATCTTGTATTCTGGTGCTTCCCAATGCCAAACTGCATATGAGGAAGCTGCAATGGTATCTCAAAAATGTATGGACACAGCACTGCCAGGATTTGGACACTGTCATTCAAATAATACCTTGCCTTCAAAAGGAATTCTTGTGGAGGGCTCAGGAATGTCACCTAAACAAGGGACTCTCTGTGACCCGGCCAGAGGCGAGTCAGATTTTAACGACAGATGCCTCGGACATTGCTTGGGGAGCTCATCTAAATGGAAAGTGGATACAAGACAAGTGGCCTGCCAGACTACAGCATCTACATATCAACATGAAGGAGATGTTAGCAGTCCAGTTTGCATTGATGGCTTTCAAGGAGTTACTTCTTCCAGGGCAGGTGTTGATTCTAACAGACAACACAACTGTCATGTGGTACATCAACAAGCAAGGGGGGACACATTCTTATCCTCTATGCAGGCAAGCAATGATTTTATGGGAGACTGCGTTAAGCTTGCAACTAACTCTTCAGGCAAGGTTTCTGCCAGGAGCACAGAACTCCTAGCAGATGTGTTAAGCAGACAAATCATGGATCCCCACAGTGGAAACTGGATCTTCATGTATTTCAGAAATTGACAGTGTCATGGGGAACTCCAGACATAGATCTGTTCGCTTCTCCACTAAACCACCAGCTGCCAAAGTATTGCACAAAGGGGTTTCATCACACAGCTTGGAAAGTGGATGCTCTGTCTTTCAGTTGGAAAAACCTTCATGTCTATGCCTTTCCACCTCTGCCTCTTCTTTCAAAGGTACTATTAAAGGTCAGACAAGACAGGCCAAGGATGATTTTGATAGCTCCAGATTGGCCTCGGCAACACTGGTATCCACTACTACGGAGTCTGGTAAAGAAGCCTCCATGGCCTTTACCTCTGATTCCTCATCTGTTATCTCAGAAGGACGGTCATCTGCTCAATGTCAAGCTTCACTCTCTTCATCTAACAGCCTGGCATATTCTCTGTTGAAGCACAGCAGGTCTCAACTTCCTCAACAAGTTTTAAATGTGATTATGGAAGCTAGAAGACCTAGTACAAGGAAGGTGTACGCAGAAAAATGGAAGAGATTTTTATTTTGGAGTACAGCAAAGGATTTGGAGATTTCTGAGCCTAATTTGAGTGTGGCTCTTCAATATCTTACTGAGTTATTGGACAAAGGTTTGTCCTTCTCTTCCATTAAGATTCATGCTGCAGCAATTTCAGCTCACTATGATTGTGACCCACCTTTATTTTCGCATCCTTTGTTCAAGCAGTTTCTTAGAGGGCAAAGAATATAAGACCCACGTAGAGCTCCTACTCCTGCTTGGGATCTCAATTTTGTGTTGGAAAAACTTACTCTACAACCTTTTGAGCCTGCGGCTACTGCTGAATTGAAATACTTGTCATGGAAGACTGCTTTCCTGTTGGCTATTACTTCTGCAAGAAGGGTGTCTGAGTTGCAGGCCCTTATGGCAGTAGAGCCCTTTTTGATTTTCCATAAGGATAGGGTATCATTACGTACTAATCCTTCCTTTATGCCTAAAGTGGTCTCTAGTGTGGCTTTAAACCAAACTATTCATTTGCCTACTTTTATGCAGACCCCAAAATAAAGGGAAAAGATTTTGCACACTTTAGATGTACACAGGCAATTGAGATATTATTTAAGCAGGACTAAGGATTTTAGGCAGTCTCAGCAGTTGTTTGTTTCTTTTGCTTTGAGTTCACAGGGCAAGCCTGTGTCAAAACAAACTATTTCCAGGTGGATTGGCTTTTGCATTTCATTTTGTTATTCCCATCATGGCAAGGAGATTCCAGCTGGGATTAGGCCTCATTCCACTAGGGCTACTGCCACTTCAACAGCTTTTCTAAGGCGGGTGGCAACTAAGGATATTTTGGAAGCAGCTACTTGGAGTTCAGTGCATACTTTCTCTAAGCATTATCACCTTCCTATCTACTCTAAGTCTAGGGCTGGTTTTGCCACAGCTGTTTTGCAAGGCATGTTGTCAGCTCCTACTTCTTTATAATTTGCCAGCCTCCCTTACCTCTGCTTTGGGATTCTACCCAATAGTCAGGACTGCAGCAATGGAAGACGAAGAACATAGTACAGTTTTGTACCTACCATAAATGTAGATGTTCGAGGATTCCATTGCTGCAGTCCAACATAGCCTCCCTCCTTCCCTCTGTATTTAGGGGTGGTTGTGTAGGTGAGTTTACATGCTTATATTTTTGTATATATTGTTGTATATATTGTACATGTTTTTGGTGCAGGTTTTTTGGGACTTGTCTTTTTGGGTCTTCTGACATCTGGGGCAAGAAAAGACTGAGGATATGACGTCGGTCATGCGCATTAGTACCCTGGCGGTCTGGCGTCAGTCTAAGCGCCATGACCGACGCCAGCTATACTCTGGTATTCGGGCCGACTGGACGCGGACTATACCCAATAGTCAGGACTGCAGCAATGGAATCCTCGAACATCTACATTTATGGTAGGTACAAAACTGTACTTTCGGATTCATTAAAGGTAGATCATGCATGTTAAACATGGTTGACTTCTTTGAGAAAGTCACCAAGGCCCTGGATAAGGAAAAGACTGTGAATATCATCTATCTTGTCCTAGTCAAGGCATTTGATACAATCCCCCACTTGGGTTTTAATTAATTAATCCCTACATTACCAGAGGGATAGCCAACTGGCTCACCAACAGGACACAAACTCTCAGAGTGGGTGACTTCACCTCTAGCAAAAGACCAGTGGTGCACCACAGGATTCTGTGCTGAGCCCCTTACTGTTTGGAATTTATTTCTCAGAAAACCAGGCAAACTTGTGTGGCCTGTGGTTAACTAAGTTTCTGACAATTACAAACTGGGAGCAATCACTGAGTTCACCAACAATGTTAATATACTGCAGACAGGGTTAATGCAGACAAGTAATTGATGCCAAAGCCACAGATTAAAACTGAATGCAAAAAATGCATTATTATTCCCTTTAGGATAGCGGATATCCCTGCTAATTATATTACAGACAGCACACCCCTAAGTTGCAGACTCAGTGGTACGTGATCTGGGTACTCAGGTTGATAGCAATCCGAGCTTTGACCATCACATGTCCACAGTAGAAAGGACATCCTTCTATGTGGCACATCTTATAAGTAAAGGCATCACATCTAGATCTAAGGATGTTATAATTCCATTATACTTGGCCCTCATCAGACCAATAATTTAGTACAATTCTCCCTTTTGCATGTACCTCACCAGACACTTGAAACAATTATAGAGACCATGGCGGTTTCTCTCCAATAAGTTACAGGCTGCACAAAACATGTCTTACATGGAAAGACTGAAAGCCATGTCACTGTATTCTGTCTGCTACAAGTTGTTAAGGGATGACCTGTGCTTGGCTTTCAGGGCAGTCTCTGACCCAGCCCTGGTAGAAGTGCTGCACATTTGTAAATCAAACTGCAGGAGGGTCACTCACTCCAGGTATCTTAACCTAGCCTTTGACATGAACAGGTAATGCTGGAGAAATAGATATAGCTTCCAGAGACTGCCAATTCTCTGAAGCAAGCTTCCAATTCACATGAAACAGAGGCCATCCTTGACTTTTTTGAAATGCAAGCTAGCTCAATGGATTGGTGATCGCAAATTCACTCCTGAGATGGTGCCCATGTCCCTCCTGGACAGAAGAAGTTGGTATTAACTACTATAGTCCCTTTCCTATGCAAACTTCATTCACCTAACCACTGACAGTTATGGCAACTTGGAATAAATATGGCTAGGCTTGTAAGGGTTCTAGGGCTGTCAGCCTAGTTACTATGAACCTATGAACATCTGACAACATGGGACACCTACAAAAAGTTACTCAGGAAGCATTAAGAGCAACAACAACATGGCGGTGTAAATCAGAACTCATGCTCAAACCTCAAGAAAAAATTCTCCAAATCCTTCTTCCATGAAAAAAAAACTAAATTTCTCATAGTAAATTACTAGGGATGATAGTGGATGGTGACCTTAAATGTGAGCTACATATACAAAGGTGCATTATAAAAACACATGAAATACTAGGAATGCTTTACAGAGCCAAAAACTTTCTCACCAATGCAACTAAAGCTGCACTTGCCACTACTTATCTCCTCCCCAAAGTTGTTTATGGTGCTCCCATCCTTACTAACCTCAGGCATCACAAAAATCAAAACTTGAACAATATTATATCAAAGTTGCTAAATTTGCAGCAAATACTCCTTTCAGAATCCATCACTGTATAGCAATAAAAAGCCTAAATTACTTTGAACTACCCCATCAACTAATATATACACAGCTTTTACCACCTATAAAATTATCCAAAATTCATCTGCTTCTATAGCACTAAATAATATGCTACACAACTCTGTTCCCAGTCTGTCATTATGATCCAATGACCAAAAACTCCTGTTTTCCACAAACATATGAAATCTGCTAGGCATTGTCTGTACTCATAACATGTTGCAAAGGTCTGGAACTCCTTATCTGTGTCCATCAGTCCAATACCCCCTCTCTCATCCTTCAAAAGTAGTCTGAACAACTTCCTAGACAAACACTGTTTTGTTCTTGCTCAACATCAGATTAACTATATCCCTAAATGTGAACAAATACATATTCATACCTTACATCTCCTTACTCTCCATTCTTCAGTCACTGCCTTACTTCTGTCAATTTCTCTCTCTCCTGGCTTTCCCTCTAAGTATACCATAATCCTGCTTTTTGATTACTTTATATTGCAATTCCTGTTTGCATTATAGTACCTTACCTTTAATTTTTCTATAAACTGGCTAGAATTTCTCTTTTAAATCTTTGTCATGTGACATGAGTCTATTCTCAACATTTTTTTTATTTTTCAAATACATTTGAATGAATTCTATAGTATTTATACATAACATCTTAACTATGTACACTATTTACATTAGATTGACACTATAACAAATCGTAATGTATATAGTTACTTTATAAGTATGTCCAATCCATTATCAGAGTGTCTGATTGATTATTGCATAGTGTCAATCAATGATAATACTTTTCCCCAAGGATTGTTGATAAATGGCAGATAAATTCTTAGTTCTTTAATTTTAATTTCCAGTACATAACATATTTCACCGCCTGGTGAAAGCACTTACCATTTTTGTTAATAAAAGTGTTATTTTGATTATATGGTGTGATTAACAGAATTGTGTTTGCACCAGGAGATCTATACTACAACAGTGGAGAGACTTTTTATCATCTAAAGATTTTTTGCTAGCTATGGTTTGTTCCTGTGGATGTCCTATATCTTCTACATTAAATCCATTATTTAGACTATGTATTTTTTGTTTTATTGTGACTATTAAACATTTTCGTTTGATAACTATAAAGTATATGTTTGAGCTTTTAAAGGAAATTATCAGTTTTATACTTTGTGTTTACCAATAAAGTAATGTTTTGGTCAGGTATACTAAAAATGTTTTTGTGAAATAGCATGTTTAAATTGCTAAATGTTAACAAAACTAAGATCAGCACTAGCCATGGAATGAAA
The DNA here is from genome assembly GCF_019279795.1 of Protopterus annectens. Lineage (NCBI taxonomy): Eukaryota > Metazoa > Chordata > Ceratodontiformes > Protopteridae > Protopterus > Protopterus annectens. The sequence continues at coordinate 324,080,245 of NC_056751.1, forward strand.
ATCATTCCTAACCTGATGGATAAACCTAAGTCTATCAGATTATCACTCATACCTTGACAATCCAGAACATCTGAGCTCCATACATTGAATTATCATATGGAGAATGTTTGTAATAGGAATAAGAAATATTTATATAATTTTGAACAGCTATAGTACTATTGTAGATTAGGCAGAATTCTAATACAATATAAATGTCTACTTATTGTATAAGCAATTAATATTTACATGAAAGATAGATGACAAACAATTCAATCATAGTAAAGTAGGATGTATCATATATAAAACCTCAGTAAAAGCACAGTTATTTAACATATTCACCCTTATTGATGAAGTATTTCATAACTTATTACTTAATATAAATAGATGGTAATAATATTTATACCTAATGTTTATAATACAATGTATTTTACTGGATATATCAGCATTTATATTTCATTGTTTGCTAGCATTTAAGTAATCACTTTGTTTGTTGCTAACTTATTTACAAGTTTGTTTTATGTTAACATTGATGAAAGTTAGTGCATAGTAATTATCAGTGCATCCCTCTTCCCCATTTCCTACACATAAGGATTTTCGTATCTGTCATTTCTTATTATAAAATGAGTTAAATTATAGAACACACACACTATAACCTGTCTGTGTACTAGTAGTAAGCATGTCACAGCAGGGTGTCTGTAGTATAGGACAAACCCAGATAACAGGCATGCCTGCAACAAACAGTACCTACCCTGCTAGAGCCCCAGAGTGCAGTTGTAGGTGTGAACATGCTAACCTGGTAAAGCATGACACACTAACCCAGTAGCAGGGGATATAGTAGCTGTAACCCATCCCCGACTCCACAGTAAGACATGCAGCTTCTGCTGAACACGTCACGTTGTCCCTGTTACAGGAGTATAGACAAGTACCCAGCCCCATGTAGGAAGACAAGGGTGCAAGACAGAGGTACCTCCCTAAGTAACATCTGCCACTCAAGCAGACACCAAGCCCTAAACCGTGATTGGCTGGCAGCAACAACAGGGAGTTAAAGGGGGCTGGCACAGTACACACAGAACCTGTGCTCAATCAGGCATCGTGGACTCTAAACAGAGTACAAGCATACGGCAACCCCAGGGATGTGTTAACTGCAGACATTGCAACCATAGGGGAGAGACAGTCAGAGACGGTTGGAGTGCACGAAGCTGTACAGGGCCATTGAGACAGACAGAGTTACTACACACGGTATAAGACAAGGAGGTGTGAACCGAGTGGCCTACTGTCTGGAAGGGACTGTGTCCAGGTTCAGTAGTATATCCCATACCAAGCTCCACCGGCTGTGATGGATTCTGAGAGACCATCTACAAGTGCTGCAACCATGCTGGAATGTATGTATCTGTATAGCCCTGGTCTGATTGGCAACAGATACAGCACAGTGCCCAGCCAACGTGGCAAACCCATGCTGGTGTTGGAGGGGTACCTCTACCATTTGGAACGTGAGACACCACCAAAACGGTACTGGGCATGTAGTGAGCGGAGAACGAAGGCATGCAGAGGACGTGCCATCACTGTTCGGCAGGAAGAGGGTGAGGAATTGCTGAAATCACTGCCACACCAGCACGGCCCAGATGCAACAATGGCACAAGTGGCTACATTGCGAGCAGAACTGCAGCAGAGGGCAGTAACTGGTAATGAATTGCCACGCTTGGTAATGCAGAGTGTGCTAGGCACAGCAGATGACAATGTACTGCAGGAGATGCCTTGTCGACCCTTCATAGAAGCATCACCAGGGTACGGCAGCAGGCACGGGCATCCATGGCTACACCTCCAGCAACCCTTGCAGATATTGATGCCAGCCAGTATCCACTCCGTAGTGGCAGCTTCATACTGTAGAAGGTCGGATATGGATGGTACCGCTTCCTTGGTAGTACTTACTACAACACAGAACCTGACTGACCTGTGCAGGTCCGACTTTGTTCTTGGTGATGGCACCTTTCCCACACGGGCCGATATCTGTCGCCAGCTATATACATTACATGGCTGTATTGGCACCACCACCTCAATGAGGGTCATTCTGGTGTACTGTCTCATGACACGGAAGTCGGAGTCTGCATACACCACTTTGTGGGAGGTGCTGAGGGTATGGCATCTGACCAGGGATGCACTTTGTCACCGCAGTATATCATGACTGACTTTGAGAAGGCAGCAATTGCAGCCAGCCGGAAGGCATTCCCTAGGAGTATTCTGAAGGGATGCCTATTCCATTTTGCACAGATCATCTGGCGACAGATCCAACATCACCACCTTGTCGCCCTCTATGGCACGGACACTGCTTTCTCCATTGCCATTCGCAAGCTGATAGCGTTGGCATTCCTACCTTTGGATGATGTTGTCCCTGCATTTCTGGACATTGTGTCTTCCTTACCAGAATGTGCCCAGCCGATTGGTGTATTTCTAGACCATCATTATGTCCGAGGCCGACCACGCAAGTATGCATCCCGCTGTTCAGTACAGACACGAATGCCATCGCCATACCCTCTGCGGTTCTGGAATGTGTCCGATGTCTCTGAGATGGACTTCCACGCACTAACAACCAGGTGGAGGCGTGGCATCGCCGGGCTTAAGGTATTACTGGGTCGCCCTACTGTACAGCTAGCTGACCTTTTGTGTGTTCTGCAGCAGGAGCAGAACCTGACGGATACCGACGTGAATCTCTTCTGGGGATGCCTGTAACAGCGTAAGAAGGCTATTGTAGTAAGGGAGCGTCGCCTAAAGCACATCTTACAACATAAGTGTGACTACACTAATGTGCAGGATTTCCTCCGTGCTGTGGCACATTTCTACAAATTATGATGCTGTCTGGGTTTGTATGCACCAAGCACAACACACATCACATTGCATATGCAATTAATAAAGGCTTTGCCCATAGCACACGGGTTCCATGGTACCACTTTCATGCCCACGTGGCATGCTATCCCAGCAGGATTTTCCAGTAACACTTTCACATGGTGGCTTCTAAGGGGGTGCACAGTGTATCACTGTGGTGGTTTGTATCTGCCACCTGTGGTTAGGGTGTAGGGGTTCCCTCAATTTTGACAGGGAATTGTCCACAGTCCTTTGTCAATGCAGTTAAAATGTCATCCTGCCATGTGTCCACATCCAGCTGTCTCACAGGTGGGTGTCGCACCGCCTAGGTGTCTGGACCCCTTACATCTCCTTACTCTCCATTCTTCAGTCACTGCCTTACTTCTGTCAATTTCTCTCTCTCCTGGCTTTCCCTCTAAGTATACCATAATCCTGCTTTTTGATTACTTTATATTGCAATTCCTGTTTGCATTATAGTACCTTACCTTTAATTTTTCTATAAACTGGCTAGAATTTCTCTTTTAAATCTTTGTCATGTGACATGAGTCTATTCTCAACATTTTTTTTTATTTTTCAAATACATTTGAATGAATTCTATAGTATTTATACATAACATCTTAACTATGTACACTATTTACATTAGATTGACACTATAACAAATCGTAATGTATATAGTTACTTTATAAGTATGTCCAATCCATTATCAGAGTGTCTGATTGATTATTGCATAGTGTCAATCAATGATAATACTTTTCCCCAAGGATTGTTGATAAATGGCAGATAAAGTCTTAGTTCTTTAATTTTAATTTCCAGTACATAACATATTTCACCGCCTGGTGAAAGCACTTACCATTTTTGTTAATAAAAGTGTTATTTTGATTATATGGTGTGATTAACAGAATTGTGTTTGCACCAGGAGATCTATACTACAACAGTGGAGAGACTTTTTATCATCTAAAGATTTTTTGCTAGCTATGGTTTGTTCCTGTGGATGTCCTATATCTTCTACATTAAATCCATTATTTAGACTATGTATTTTTTGTTTTATTGTGACTATTAAACATTTTCGTTTGATAACTATAAAGTATATGTTTGAGCTTTTAAAGGAAATTATCAGTTTTATACTTTGTGTTTACCAATAAAGTAATGTTTTGGTCAGGTATACTAAAAATGTTTTTGTGAAATAGCATGTTTAAATTGCTAAATGTTAACAAAACTAAGATCAGCACTAGCCATGGAATGAAAATCATTCCTAACCTGATGGATAAACCTAAGTCTATCAGATTATCACTCATACCTTGACAATCCAGAACATCTGAGCTCCATACATTGAATTATCATATGGAGAATGTTTGTAATAGGAATAAGAAATATTTATATAATTTTGAACAGCTATAGTACTATTGTAGATTAGGCAGAATTCTAATACAATATAAATGTCTACTTATTGTATAAGCAATTAATATTTACATGAAAGATAGATGACAAACAATTCAATCATAGTAAAGTAGGATGTATCATATATAAAACCTCAGTAAAAGCACAGTTATTTAACATATTCACCCTTATTGATGAAGTATTTCATAACTTATTACTTAATATAAATAGATGGTAATAATATTTATACCTAATGTTTATAATACAATGTATTTTACTGGATATATCAGCATTTATATTTCATTGTTTGCTAGCATTTAAGTAATCACTTTGTTTGTTGCTAACTTATTTACAAGTTTGTTTTATGTGAACATTGATGAAAGTTAGTGCATTTTAATTATCAGTGCATCCCTCTTCCCCCCATTTCCTACACATAAGGATTTTCATAGCTGTCATTTCTTATTATAAAATGAGTTAAATTATAGGTTAAAAACAAATTCACTAATTGTAATTAATTATTACAAGTTCCCTTTCCATATTCATAAATTGCCATTTTACGGCATATACTGAAAGTTTTTAGATTTAAATGGCAACATTCTATTTTGTATAAGCAGCAAAGATTAAACTGAGTGAATATTGTCAATTTAATACTATTGGTTCAGAATGTGATTGTTGCATTCTGTGCCATTCCTAGTTCAGGCTCCTATTGTTTTCCTTGAAGATCTTTGTCAGTTTTGTGTGTTGTATAAAACATTAGTTACCTAGGTAACAGCTTAAGTATTATGCACAGTCAAGATGGGTTACAAAACCACAATTCAAGTTAAAGCAATTATATGACTTGTTATGCACATTTACTTAAATGAGAAAAATCATGCTTCCTCTTGATGTTCAATATAGTGTATGTCATTTATGACAAGTTAAAACAGTAGTGTTATTATACACAAGCCCATGTTATTAAAATGAATGTCTATTGTCAATTTAATACTATTTGTTCAGAATATGATTGTTACATTCTGTGACATTTCAAGATCAGGCTTCTATTGTTTCTCTTGAACAACGTTGTCAGTTTGGTGTCATGTATATACATTAGTTAACCTTGGTAACCACTTAAGTATTATATATGGTCATGATGGGTTACAAAAACTACAATTCAAGATAAAGGAATTACATGACTTGTTATGCATATTTACTTATATAAGAAAATCATCATCCTTCCCTTTGATGTTCAGTGTAGTGTATGTCATTTATGACAAGTTAAGACAGTAATGTTATTATAAACAAGTCCATGTTATTAAATCCTGTCTTTAATATCTAAATTCAGCAGACTGCTTCATCTTATATGGTGATTATATATTTTATGTCTAGATTTAATAAAATGATACATTACATAACTATTGCGTGCATTTTATTTTGTTTTTTGGCTGTTGCTTAGTTATTTGAGAGACCATAAGCTGTAATGCTTATTCTTATCATTAGCTTCTTCCAAGCATGTTTATACAGTCCATAGACTTTAAATTAGGAGACCCTTCTAGTTTCTTATTTCTTATAAGTATATTTCCATCCTTACATATACATATATCAGTGCATCAAGCATGGGCAACAATACCCATCCAGTTTTGCCAAAATACCATTTACTAGTTCATGTGGTGTGTTTCCAGGCTGTTCTTAAAATATCCAAAGCAATATTTGTCCTGTTCTATTTTACCAGCCTGTTCCTTGCAGTAGCCACTCTGCCAGTGAACCACTCAACACACTTTCCATTCCCAGAGGTATTTCCACAAAGGAAATCTGATGACTCTCTAGCACATCCCGGCAACCCCAAACACCCCTAGAATCAGCTATCCCCATATACCCAACACGTCTGAGCAAGCTCACCTCCCAGACCACAGCAAAGGATTCTGCATAAGACCAAGTGCTCTTAATCTTTCACAATAACTCAGACTTCCACTCTTATGCAAGTCCTTAATGTGTTTGGACCAAAATACATTTAAAATATAAAATTGTGCTTATTATTTCTAGTTTATTTATTTTTTTATCAAGAATCAACTTCATGAGATAAACGAAGTGTTGGGAGACCATCAATATGTGTACATGTGGTTTAAAACAGTCCTTTTATTCATATATATATATATATATATATATATATATATATATATATATATATATATAATTAAAACCTAAAACATTGCCAAGAATCATCTCCGAGGCTCCTCAAAGCATTATCATCACTCTGTGTCCATTACCATAGCAAGCTGGGAGTGTCTGTTTCTGTTAGTGTCTCTGTGTACTGCATATCAGAGGCTCGCAATGCACCTGAAGCAAAGCTTCACTTCACTGTAACTTCAAGCCTAAATTCCCTCATTTTCAGTGAGGCAGCAGTCAGGAAAAGAACGGAGAGCAAGCAGATTAAAAAAAAAAAAAAAACTTCCCAACAAGCCGCCACAATAAGAGATAACACATTCTTCCAGCCTTCCCATGTCTCACTCAGCAGATGTATAAACAAACTATTCTCTGCCAAAATATCCCAGATCAGAGTTTTATCCACCCCCTTCCCCTGGATCCAGGCTAAAACACCAAATGTCTCTTCCTAATACACAAGCATCAGTAAACCTCGATCACAAGCCACAACCCACAGCTTCCCGGAGATGAAAATGGCAACATACAACAGCTGCCAGACACAGCTACATCCACACACACCATGTCAGGTGTAATCAAACAGCACTTGAAGCTATGATACCTGCCATAATTGATATTAACTATGTTTAGACAGAATAATAATGACATTTGTACTAGCTGCATCCACGCACATGATATGAGGATTGATCAAACAGCACCCATAGCTGTGATACCTGCCATAATTGATATTAACTATATTTAGACAGAATAATGATGACAATTGTACTAAGAGCTTGCTACTATTATTTAACCAGGATATGCATGACATTTCTAAATTATACTGTAACTGAAGAAGGCATTAGTCTGCATGACAGCATTTTTTTTTCAAAACACTCTACTGTTACTGCTATTATATATGATGTTAATTTGTTGCATTTGAGTCTGAACTCTGATGACTGGTACCTTGTTGAATTAGTTAATTAATTACTTAAATTATTATAAGAAAAACAATGAAAAATGAACAAGATAAGTATTCACTGAGTTCAAGTAGGGGAATATAAACTTCTATGTTTAGATTATATGTTGCTTTGTTTGGCTTATATATAATGTAAATAGTAACCCATCTTGACCTACCTTTGTTTGTGATGAATTACTGGACTCTTTGAACATTCTGAATAAATCATTACTGTTTCTCAGCTGTTTAAGAAACCCTCTTTTTTTAAATAAAAACAGATGACAAGTGATGTACCATATCAGTTGATACTTTGAGATATGTATTTGTAAGAGTTATTTTTTTGGGACAGCTATCTTGGAATACATTTTTTGTTTCTTCTTTTTAGCATCAGTCCAAAGATTTGTTTCTTTTATTCTTTTAAGAGTAGAGGCCATCCATTCCATTTCTTCTGGGATAGACACTATGCTGTTGTTTTTAATGAATATAGTAGCTTCTTCTATGTCATTAGAGGTTCTCATCTCATTGGCAAAAGTTATTTTTATCTTGGCTGGAAAGGTCAGCTGTGCTTTAATGTTGTTTTGTTTCAACAGTTTTATTATTGGCCAGACTTTTTTCTGTTGTTCTAGTATTCTGGAAGAATAACTTTATCAGGCTTTGATTGTATTTTAAGGGTGACTTCTCCAAGCAGATTTTAATATTAGGTCCTTGACCAGAAATGAAAGAAATTTTATAACTATGGAGCTAGGTGGGGTATTTGTTGAGTTAGAGGCAGGTTTCCTCAATGCTCTTTCAATTCCAAATGAAAGTCCCTCTTTCAAGTCTAAAAATTCAGGAATCCAGGTTGTTAAGAATGAAATAATGTCTTCTCCTTCAGTGTTTTCAGGCAGACCAAATATCCTTATGTTGTTTCTCTTTTCCCTGTTTTCTAAGTCATCTGTTTTGTTAAGCAGCCATGTATTCTGTTTAAGCAGAAATTCTTTTTGGGATTCTCCCTTTAATGTCATTTAAAGAAGTCTCTATATTATCTATTTTTGTATGGTGTTGCTGTAATAGTTCCTTAAGAATACCAGTCTGTTTTTGTGAATTTAATTTGAGGTTCTGTAAGTCATTTTTAAAGCCATCCATCTTCAAATATAGTTCCTGTAAGGTAGATGTCATCAATTGCAGTTCTTTTTTCAAATCAGCATCTGGATGAGAATTCCTTGAGATGTTCATATTCAGTGACTCAATATATCTCCAAGTTACGTGACAGGAAAATTTCTGTATATCTCCACCAAAATTGATATTTATGTAGTTTAGTAGCTTAGCTATAGATTTCTGACATTTTAACCTTGAAAATAATAACATTTTCCTATATCATTATACTAGTTTATGGAGCTCTCAAAATTCACTGCTCTCAGTTGGTCATCTAGGCCCCCCCCAACCGATGTTTTCATATTATGTCTAATTTTGTATAATTATTTAAACTCTTGTTATTTTTGCATTATTTTTAAAGACTGTAAAATTATTGTTCTGAAAATGTTTTGTAATACTTTGGAACTTTTCTCCCCAGGCCTCTACTGAAAATGGTCTCCTACCCAGTCAGACTTTCCCAATAATCAAATGCCAATAAATAAATAAATAAGAAATTATTATTAATTTAATTAAAAAAAATCAGATGATTGTCTATTGCTGTTTTCTAAATGTTCTACACACTAGCAAAATTGTACATTAAAATATTCAATTACTATATGAACACTCAAGGAAAAAAGGTGGAGGTGCATTGCTTTAATGATCCATCCTACTAATAAGCTGATTCATTTACAGCATGTTGTGACCATCAGAGAAAGATTTTGAACTTTTCACTTCTTTTTTTTTTTTGATAGTATTGTATGCAGAGAGCACTTATGGAAAGTGCTTCAGCGGTGTCACTCAGAGTTTCTACAGTTAACTCTGGCAGACATGGCTGTTCAAAATGATCCATTTCTGGAGTGTGTATACCTCTACAAATTGTCATTCCAGGAAGCTGGCTTCTGTTGCATAATAATCTATTGTTCTTTGAAGTTTTGACAATAAAACTCTTTACTTCCTCACAGTTTTATACAACAGTTCATGGGTACTAGGATTTTTTCTCATGGCCTACAGCTCTCGCATGCTAACCAGAGTACAGCATTAGAAACTCTTTGTGACTGTAGCAGTCATGGTAAATTTTCATGGCTACGGTTTTGATTTTAGGTGAAATAAATGTCCCTCTCTGGCTGAACTACCATGGCTTGTCAGAAAAGTAGTGACAGTTCTGCCAAGCAGTAGCTCTTTAAGTGAAGATATTTTGCAGCCTTTGCAGATTACTCATACATCTAGCAAAGTTTTTGTACTTTGCCTCAATATTTGAAAGGCTTCTTGGGAACTGACTTTGATTCATGCATGTCTTTCAACAAATTCATGGCACTTTTTAATAATGGGGTGAGTTTGTCACATAGCTAAATCTCTACTCCTTGTTTAATGTCTGAAATGTGTGACTTATATATTTATGAACATTGTCAGTCATGTACTTGTCAGTTCTTTGTTCAGAAAATGTATATAGAATGCCACCCTTTGCAAACTACATCTATAGTGAGTATTTTACAAAAATACATATATTAAAACAGTCTGACACTTGTCATAGCTAGACCCATAAAAATATTTTGTAAATATATATATATATATATATATATATTATGTTCTTTATAATATAAGAGCTTTTTTTCTTTAAAATGGGGACAACAGAAGCATTGTTGTTTACACCAAGTATATGAGTAGTCCCTAATCTGAGTATCCAAGCTAGCTCCCTGGCTTTGAGAAAATCCTTCCAAGGGCCACCTCTGGGATTAATTGGCACTTTTTTTAAAATAGAAAAAAAGAATACAACTAAAATTGTTGCAGAGGATGAAATAAAAAAGAAGACAGAAGGAATGGCCATAGGGTCAGTTTGTGTGTGTGTGTGGGGGTATATATGCAAACATCATTATGTTACAATGGGAGAAGAAATATTTGTTTAATTCACCCTCTTTTGCCTTTTGTCATCTCTATGCTTGTTTTTTGGATTACATTTTTACATTAGGGAATGGTCCAAGGGAGGAAATTGGTGGGTTTTGGAAATATATAAATGAAACAACAGAATATATATATATATATATATATATATATATATATATATATATATATATGTATATATAAACTAAAAAAGGTCACAGGTGCACTTGCTAAACACTGTGTGGAAAAAGTGGGTCATTGTTTTAAATTTATTGTATTGGACAGTATAGTGGTGGATGAAAGGGGTAGGACATGGACTCTAATGTTGGAAAGATGTGCGTTGCTGTGGCAAATGCTTTTGAACACAACTCACTAGCCTGGTTTAAATTGACATGTTTCCATCTCTTGTATGCTTATGCTTAATGCTTTAGAAACATAATATTTTTACTTATTTCATTCATTTATTTACCATTCTCTTAAGAATATGTGTACAATTTTAATTGTTTAATATTTTTATGAATGAAAAAGGTTTCATTTGTTCTGATTGGTCAAGCAGGGGGGATGTCAAATCAGCTGTGATTGTTTAAATAGAAGTGAGTTGAATCTATTTTTTATCTGATGAAGTGTCTGATTTAATGGAGGGGAAAGCATTTATCTTTAATGTGAATGTCTTTATTGTGAATTAAATTGTTCTTTTGACTTTCAGAGTGTTTGGTGGTCCTGCTTGTACCTGATACCTTTTTGTATTTATCTGATTCTGAAAGACCTGCTCTCAGTGTAAGTGTCCTACTTTGCTGTAAGACCCATCTATAAACAAGCTTACTATGGGGACTACATTCCACAACACCTGCTGCTAATCTGCTATCATTGTAAGTAGTGACTTATACTGAGAACAACTCTTTTGGAATCACGGCCAGTGTTTGCTTAACTATATGGAGTCTAATACTAAAAACTTTATTACAAAAAATGAAAAGTGAGTCACTTTCTAGCCATCAGTTATGATTGCTAAAGGACATATCTTTTTGTATTGCTTAGAGGTTGAAAGGTATGGATGACGATATAAATAAATAGTACATAGACAGCATTTAATGTTTATTTTAGTTGCACTTGACAGAGGTCAGTAATATAGTTGTGCTGCCCATCATGCAAGCTTTAAGATGAAAATTTCCAGTAGCTTGTATGTATCATGATTTTACTGTAAATATGTTCTGGCAATTTTAGATGCCTAGAGACAACACTAGGATGACCTAGAGGTGTCATTAGAACTTAATGACTTAACAGGCAGCTCATTTTCTCACTGTAATACTGCCTAGTAGGGGAGGTGTTAGGCCTGACAATACCACTAAGTTGTCCAATACTTGCTTGGATTGCCCACCCTGTTTTGGCATTACTGCATGCATAACTGAATTTATTTATGACTCCCAACTTGACCCCACACTGACTGCAAGGAGGATGGATGTCACTTGGGTGCTTTGTATCACACATAAGTGTGCATGTGCAGCTTATCACAGTAAAGAATGAACACATTTTTGTACATCACTGTAGATATGTATCTGCTAACATGACATGAGTCCTAATTAGGTAGGTTGTGCCCCACCAATACAACAAATGTGTACATTATGCCCACCGCCCCCTGGGATGTGAATTTTATGCACACATACATTTTGAATCCTATGACTTTGGAACCTCTGTTAAGGTTTTATTAGACCATGTTAAGATTTTGAAAGCTAAGGGTATTGACAGGTGTGCAACAGCCTCAGTTCCACATCATACTGCATAAATGATGCAAACCAGTAGAGAAACAACATTACCAGAGCTATAGGCACTTTTTTGGATAACACATTATCTTTTGACTATTATGTCTCAACAGCTCTTAAGAAATCTTTTTTTATCTGGCTAAATAAATTTCCAAGGTCATCTTCTTTAGATACAACTTTCACTGTACTCATCCTGCATCAGACCTATTATTGAATGCAATTTTTCTTTTGCACGTACCTGCCTAAATGTATACCATTCAACTTCAAAGACCTCTGCTAGTCCTAACAAAAAAAGATCAATGGCCTTAAGACCCATGGCCATTCTGCCAGGTTAACAACTCTCTCTTTATGTTCTTTATCTTACAGACTTCTCCATTATAGCATGTGTTTTAGTCTTTTCTGACATAACACGTAACCCCCTTGACCTCCTAAGCTTTCATAAAAGAAGAATTTCTTCAATACTTGCATAAAGGACATAATCTCCTTTAACAAGTTATTAAGACAAACTGGTTGCATGCATTATTTTCCCAATGTACTATTCATATCTGGAATAAAGTGTCACTTTATGCATAACCAAATAGTACTCCATCAACATATAGCACTGTACCCAGAAATGGGGTGTTACATAATCACACTAAACTCAGAATCTCAAGGTTATGATGCAACTTGAATTCCACACAACATAGCAGCATACTGAAAACTCAGTTACCATCACGCTTCTTCATCATGAGTGAGTTGAGATTTTTATGTATCGTATACATTCATAAAGATAACATAAAAGATTAACAAAAAGATTAAGAGAGAAATTAGAGGAAAGAAAAATACTTCCAGAAGAAAAACTGTCAGAAGCCTCAAATAAAAATATGTGTTCATTAATACAACAGAATTGTGAAAAACATTATATAGACCAATAAACTATGATCTGTTTGGAAAAAGAAGCATCTGAGGAAGTGTGAAAATATAAACAACAAAACCTAGAGATTTTTGAAAGTATAAAAAAAAATATGGACATGGGAAAGAAAGAGAAATTTGATATGGTGCAATATTTATGCAAAGGTGAAAGCCAAATTAATCAGTATAAAGAAGGCCGCCCCAAAGATATTCAAAGAGAAATATAGGCAAAGGCATCCAGATATGGAAAATGTCACAATAAAAAAATAATATTTCAATGAGGGAATGTATTAAAGAAGATTAGTAAAGTAAAATTAAAAAAAAAAAAATAGCAGTTGATGTTATGGAATGCCTGCGAAGTGAAAGATTTGGTGTACATGGTCTAACACAGGTTACATCTCACCATGACAGCACAAGTCCCCAAAGTAAGGAGAAACAGGAAGATCAGGAGACATCCGAAGAAGAAATATGGACATGGGAAAGAAAAAGAGATTTAATATGGTATAACATCTGTGCAAAGGAGAAGCAAAACTAAACAATACAAAAAGAGCAGCACCAAACATATTTGAAGAGAAGTACAGGCAAAGGAATCTAGATATGGAAAACTTTACAACATAAAAAATAAGAAGACACAGTGGAAATGTAGAAAAGGAGATTAGTAATGGAGATGTTAAAGAAATAGAAACTAAGGTTATGGAGTAGTGTGAAGTGAAAGATTTAATGTAGAAGCTCTAATTCAGAAAGTACCGCAACAGGATAGAGCTAGAGGATAAAGCATAAACAAACAAAACCTAGAGATTTTTGAAAGTATAAAAAAAGAAATATGGACATGGGAAAGAAAGAGAGATTTGATATGGTGCAATATTTATGCAAAGGGGAAAGCTAAATTAATCAGTATATAAAGAAGGCAGCCCCAAAGTTATTCGAAGAGAAATATAGGCTAAGGCATCCAGATATGGAAAATTTCACAATAAAAAAATAATATCACAATGAGGGAATGTAGAAAAGGAGATGAGTAATGTAGAAGTTAAGAAAAATAGCAGTTGATATTATGGAATGCCTGCGAAGTGAAAGATTTGGTGTACATGGTCTAACACAGATTATATCACACCATGATGGAACAAGTCCCCAAAGTAAGGAGAAACAGGAAGATCAGTAGACATCTGAAGAAGAAATATGGACATGGGAAAGAAAAAGAGATTTAATATGGTATAACATCTGTGCAAAGGAAAAGCAAAACTAAACAATACAAAAAGAGCAGCACCAAACATATTTGAAGAGAAGTACAGGCAAAGGAATCGAAACATGGAAAACTTTACAACATAAAAAATAAGAAGACACAGAGGAAATGTAGAAAAGGAGATTAGTAGGTTATGGCGTACTGCAAAGTGAAGTATTTAGTGTAGAAACTCTAATTCAGAAAGTATCAACAGGATAGAGCAATGGACATCCAAATTAAGGGGAAACCAGTGGAATGGGAAGCAACTGGTCAGGTGCCATACGAAGATATTTTGGAGCCTTCCACAGGAAATAAGTATAAATGTTTGCTTAAAGTTGGACAGCAAGGGAAGGAACAGGAAAGTATGGAAACTCTGACCCAGTCAGTGTTGAGGAGTGATAGGCCAGTGAGTTCCCATATGACAGAGCAATAGATGGCACAGGATGAAATTGAAGAGAATGTGCCATAAGAAGATGCTGTAGAACTTTCCATAGAATGCCTGCAGGAAATGGAAAACAAAAAAATGTGCCCTCAGTTTAGAAAAAAATAACCTAAATGAAAAGATGCTTATTTTAATAGAGATAGATAGACACATTAAGATCAATGAAAGAAATAGACTGCAGAAGGTCAATAAAACCCAAAAAGTCAGAAGTTTAATGAACCAAATAAACACAGTAATCAGGACTGTCGATAGAGATCCATGAGATATAATAGAAGTAAGCAGGATATGCTACTGTACTGATAAAGTTCTACCACAGGAGTACAGGGTAGTGAGAGAAAGAAAGGTGAGAAATCAAATACCATCATGGAAGTATTGAACAGAGAAAACTCTAAAGCAATTAAGACAAGAAATGTCACTGTTAGAAGAGTATAGAAGAGGGAACAGATCAACAAAAATAGTTAGAAAGACAGACATGATAAAAGCAATGCACAGTATTAGAACAGATCAGGATCTATCATCCACTATAGCAAATAAACTAAAAATGTCAGCACAGGCTGAAAAACTTAGAAGATATGCATATAAATATAATGAAAAAGTACAAAATAAGCAATTGATTGATGACCCAAAAAAGGTTTATAGAGAATTGGGAAACAAGGTAAAAGGAATTGAAAGAGTACCAAAAAACCAAGAAATAGATACATTTTGGAGAAGTATTTATGAAGATACTGTAGAACATAACAAAGATGCTAAATAAAAGAAAGAATAAGAAGTTTAAAGGTACGGGATATGAAATGTGATGAAGTAACAGCCAGAGAGATTGAAACAAAGTTAATAAAAGCCTCTAACTGGAAAACCCCAGACCCAGATTTAGTACCCTAACATCTGGATTTACAGTATTAACATCTTTGCATGAAGATTTAGCCATGTGTAAGAACTATTTATATGCCCACCCTGAAAAGACAACAACCTGGCTAACAACAGGAACAACAATGCTCCTACTTAAGAGTGAACCTGCAAGCTACCCTAAAAATTATAGACCAATAACCTGCCTTCCAACAACATATAAACTATACACTGCAATTGATGCAGACAGAGTTTATAGTTATTTAGAAGAAAACTCAATAATGACAATAGAACAAAAGGGCAATAAAAGAAAGTCATATGGAATGCTGTTAAATAAAGTCATAGTGGAGAACTGTAAAAAGGTGAAGAATCTAAGTATGGCATGGATTTAATACAAAAAACATTTGATAGTATCCCACATTCTCAGATAAAAGTGTGCTTAAAAATGTAAAAGATATACACTACATTGATTGACTACATTACAGTGACTATGAAACATTGGCAGACCACTCTGCAATTAAGCCATGATAAAGGACAAATTATTATCCCAGGGATAAAATTTCAAAGGGGGATAGTCCAGGATGCCTGTTTGTCACTGCTGCTATTCTGTCTTGCCCTTAACCCATTGAGCTGTCTACTTAAAAGCTTAGGCCATGGCTATAATTTGAGTCCTAGAAAAGAACAAAGTGTAAAGACTTCTCATCTGCTCTTTGTCAATGATTTAAAACTGTAGAGCTCAAAAGATGAAGAGCTGAAAGCACAAATGCAAGTTGTCAAAACGTTTTCAGATGGTATAAGAATGCCATTTGGTCTTCATAAATGTGCAAAAAGCAACCTTTAAAGCAAGAAAACTGCAGCATCAAGAAAACATCAGTTTGGGAGAAGAATGTGCTATAAAAGAACTTGAGCAAGAGGGAGTGTATAAATATTTGAGAACTGATGAAGGATCAACAATAAAACATGAACAAATGCAAATAAAACTTAATAAGGAATACTTTAGAAGACTTAAATTAATCCTGAAAACAGCATTGACATCTGGGAGCAAAATTCAAGCTATAAACCAATTTGCTTCTCCTGTCCTTACTTACAGTTTGGAATGATTGGCTGGCCCCAAAATATGTTTGATAGATTACACAGGAAAACAAGAAGGATGTTTCATGCTCACCAAATGATTTATAGAAATCAATGCATACCAAGATTATATATTCCCCTTTCCGAAGGAGGGATGGGCGTCCTTGAAATTGATTGCATGTATAGATCTTCAGTCATGGAACTGCACACATATCTGCTGACCTCACAAGACCCAAACATAGTGAAAGTTTTGAAAGATGAAGAGAATAAATGTGAGATGACTTCTCTGCCTAATCTAGCAGTAGCTTAACGTCAAGCAGAATGGAAATCAAACCAGAAGTAAATAAAAATCAGGCAGCAACTGAATGTGCCAAAAAACAAAAGAAAGAATATATGGTGAAGGACCAGATGAGAAGGCAAGAAATGTGGAAATGCATAAATATAGTTGCAAGTATAGGAAACTTCTAGAAGAAACTCCTGCTGATCAAGATCAAATGCAGGAATGGTTAAGGAGAGGCGAATTCAAACCAAGAGATGAAAGGTTAATATTGGTGACCCAAGATAGAAGGCTATGCCCACGTTGGTTTGCAAAGTCCATTGAACATGTGGGAGAAACAGACACATGTAGGTTTTGTAAAACAGAATTGGAAACAGTTGCACACTTCATTGCTTGTTGTGCTCTACTTATGGCAGAAGGACTATATACTAATAGGCATAATAATGTTGCAAGACTGTCGCACTGGGGATTGTGCAAACATTATGGTACTGAAGTGGCCGAAAAACACTGGAAATATGAGTCACAAGGCATCATAGAAAATGATGAAGTTTATATCTCATGGGATCACCCATTACCAGCAGTTTAAAAGACAGATGCAAGAAAACTGGATATAGGGGTCTATTAAAAAAAGACAAATGGAGCATTGATTATGCAAATTGCTATACCCAGTGACTACAGTGTCTTACATACAGAGAAATGGAAAGTCATAAAATATCAACATTTGCAGACAGAGATGTGGGCAATGGGGAAGAAAGTTACCCAGACAATTCCAGTAGTAGTAGGAGCAACAGGCCTTATACAAAGGAATTTACAATGACCATAAAGACTTGGAGAAATTAAAAGAAGTAACAACTTATGAACACGTGTACATATGTACATTGGAAAGCTGAAAACAGAACTGCTACCATTGTAGTACCCCTGCCATCTTTAAAGTAAGTCTCAAAATCTGGATAGGTAGCCAAGCCAAAGCATAGCTAGGGTGAGGCAAGAAAGGTGTTGAGTGGGCATGATTGACCACCCGACATCCCAAAGCATTCTTTAGTGCAATACCAGGTTTTAAAAAAGTTGGTATTGCATTTGAAGTTAACCTTTCATGCTACAGCATTCCATTTGTGATCTATACTGCAGAAACTGTTTGCTACATTTGTAGCAAGCAGTTTGCTACAAGATTTTTTTTTATTTTTTTTAACTAAAACATGAGTGCCATAGTGCTATAGTGCTCCATGCAGGCAAAGTATAAACTGTAGCAACTGTTTGCTACATTTATAGTTTGCTACAGTTTAAGTTAATACTTTTTTGTTTTAATTAAATCATTAATTGTTATGTACTTCACAGATAAAGATTCTAGTTGTCTACTGATGTACTATGTTCTTCATCTGTAAATATGTTGTAAGTAATTGCTATGTAAATTGTTAATCGCTATGTAATCCAATGTAACTACTGTCCATTTATTTTAACTGTGGAGCTTTTCTCCCCGGGCCTCCACTGAAAATGGACCTACGTCCAGTCGGACACTCCCGGTCAACAAATATAACTAACTAAATAAATAAAAATAAATAAATAAATAATTCTAATTAATGCATGAGTACTCTAGCATTTTATGCAGGCAGTGTATAACTGCAGCAAGCAGTTTGCTACAGTTTAATATAAGAATTTTTAAGTAAAACATGAGCATCATAGCACTTTGTGAGGGCAAGGTATAAACTGTAGCAACTGTTTGCTACATTTTAGCAAATGTTTAGCTACAGTTAAAATTAAGTTTTTTTTAAACTAATATATCGGAGCATTAGCACTCCATGCAGGTAGGGTGTAAAGTATTGTAACTGTTTGCTACATTTGTAGCAAGCAATTTGATTTAGTTTAAAAGAATAAATTATATTTTTTTAATGTGCAGATGGAGGGTTAGGGTCAGGCACACAAATAGGTCCTGAAAGGCTGGGGTAAGAGAAAATGGAGGCGTGTACAACACTTAAGACACCATTCTGGCTATGGCAATATCTGGCTATGGCAATATCTTACTTCTGAGCCTTTTGTGATACATGGTTGATAGTTTCTGCTATGTTGAATGATACTCCCAGCCATTGATGAAATGTATGTACCTGTATCCAGTTAAGCAGTGGTAGACAAAATACGTCTGTTTGTTCATAGGCGAATACTTACCAGTTACTGTTATTCAGAAGTTTCCTCCTGTTTCCAGGAGAAAACAAGATAAACAAAGGGAGACCGTATGGGTTGGCTGAAGTATAACTGGCTCATCAAAGCCCTGGGCCAATACCACAAGCCAATGCGACACCCCCTCAGCTTTTAAAGTGAAGATCAAGAAAAAAAAAACTTCCCTATAATATCTCGATCACTACATCCACACCAGCATCCAGCTAGCTCTTACACCGAAGAGCAAAAAAAAAAAAAAAACAATAATCAATTCTCTACATTGTAGTGATACATTTATTACAATTAGGTCCATGTTCCTCCAGCAGCTCTTCCACTGTTGAATAAAAAAAAAAAAATACAGAAAATACAGTCAGTAATTCTTCCACTTGCTCTGACTATCCTTGGTGTGCCACTGTCCTCCGTTCATTAAGCTTACAGTCATTTGACGTTTATCTGTGAAAAGTGCTTTCCTTTGCTTGGGAGGACTCAATACCTGCTACAATGTTCAGTTAGAACTGGCATAGATGTCCAAGATTAAATTGTTTTTGATTACAAACTGAAGTTTAGACACAAGGCATAAACTGCACTGAAGGCTTTTCATTTCTATCTTCAAAATATTGCTCACATCAAACATTGCCTTCCCTCAAATGATAGCAGAGTGGTTGTTTAGGCTCTGTTATCTTATTGACTTGATTACGACAATTCCCACTAACTCAGGATTCTATTATGAGAGCTTTATTACTTGAAGCAGCTTCGAAATTACTCAGCACACTTACCGGCATCTTCTCAATGCCATTGTATTTCTCCCATGCAAGATAATCTTCACTGCCTGTATCATCGTGTATTATCTTTACAGTCTTGCTTCTAGATTATTTAGCCCTGCACAATCTGTGACCCCTTACCATAAAGAGCTTTTGGTTCCATATTGTCTGGCTAAGCCAAATTGTTCTTCCACATTAAGTGGTTTCTTACATCACATGTAGACATCTGGAATTTGGGCTTTTAGCAAACAGTCAAGCCTCCCTTTCTTTGAAACATGCCACAAAGATTAAATTCTGCACAGACTCTCTTGGGTTTTATGGTTGAGTACATTTATTTTCTGTTACTTGCCATACAGGTAAATATGATGGCACTGTGTTCATAAAGATTTGCAAGCATCTCTCATTCAGTATTACTGTATACAAACTGACAGTGATTAGTGACAAAAGCAATCAACCTAATATGTTGAACCAAGGCTACGCCTAAGCCTATGAATGATGCTTCTAGTTTCAGAGTGTGATCTTGGTTTCGATCATAGCACTTTAAAAAAGGCATCCAAAGTAATCACTGACTTCAGTTTCACATAATGTCTGGTGGACAGTCACCCATGTCCAAGGTAATGCCAAGATAATCTACATGCTGTCTGTACAAACCTTTATGTATGAATAGCTAATACACCATTCACATGAATCTGTACTAGTCACATACACCATTTACGGGGTGGCATTTTCTGTATACCTTTGACTTTATCTTTGTAAGGACTCATCTGGTAAAAGAAAGAGGAATACTGTTTTCCTGAAAATAGTCAGGATTTTGAATATGGACAATAAGATGAAGGGATCAATACAAGGTTTTCTTCTCAGATTTCTGATTCAGACTCAGAGGTGAGCTTAGTTTCTGGTTCTCCTTTTGGAAGTATCATCAATTTCTCTGAGACTATTTCCAGAATGCACCAGTGTTTTCAATGGGAGAACACTGAGGTTTCTTACCCCCTCAGAAAACACTTTGAGATGTTACAGAATTTCAGAACCTTCACCCATTCCTCCAGTTCTGTCAACCTTGGAGGATGTGTCTGTCACCTCCTGCAATCTTCCTGATAGTCATTCCTAGTAAAAACAACTTACTCTGTTTTATCTATTTACCAATTTAATATCTAACAAATAATCTATAAAATACTTCTGAAGGAAGGCATATTTAATGCTGAGCCATGAAAAGGATAACAAATGCAGCCTTATATTTACCGCTGGCATGTGGTATACTGCTTTATAAAATAACTCAGCTTTCATCATTCTGCAAACAAAAGCAGTCGTTTTTGCAAAAAAATAAAAACAGGATAAACAATATTCAGTAAATTAAATAGAAATGTAAATAACCCACTTCACAAATGTAGGGCTCTACATTAAAACAAAGTCAGTAACGATAACCTTTGAATAGCCCCAACATCTTCCTGATAAGTGTAACAGTTATATTGTTGCCTTTTTGAATCTCTACAACGTCTCCACCTTTTCATCTTTCTTCTAACATCCTAAACTACCTGCACTCCATGGACTTTCTCTGTGAGTTTAGCAGGCTAATCAGTCTGACATTCTACCACATTTATACAGCTTTTATAAACTGTGCAATTGCTGCTGCTTTCATTTCCAAGGCATCACTGGATAATATGGTATTTTTGTGAAAATGCTACTCACACTCACTGTGTAAATGAAGTTTATTTTCAAATCAGCTCCAAGACTGCTGTTTAATTTAAACATCATTGTGTTGTCCATCACCATTTCTAGGAATCAGTAAATTGCTGGGCTAATTACTCAATGTGGGTTTGTTACTTAGAGCAACAATGTGAAATTGTGATTCAAAGACAGGTATAGCTGCAGTGAGAAATACCTCACTGTCAGCTTATTACCTTGTCTGTGAATCAAACACTAGCACTGTCAGACCTGATTGTGCTAGTGCTCCAACTAGAAGCCCAGATATTGGATCGGCAAAAGCACCCTCCTATAATCTCACATATACAGACACATGAGTACACACACACACACACACACACACACACACACACACACACACACACACACACACACACACATATATCCACCCACCCACTCAACCACAACCCTTTCCCCACACTCTCTCTCTCCCTTTCTTGCTCTCACACACTTATCTTACCAGTCACCTTTACACATGCTGCAACAAGCATGGACCAACACACACACACACACACACACACACACACACACACACACACACACACACACACGCACACGCACACACACGCACACACACACACACACACACAAACACACCTTTGCTGAACTTATTTGCTCCACTAATACACTCATAGGAGTGAATGGGTGATCACTGTGTTTTGACTGAGGTCATTTTTTTCACCTAAAGTAAAACTTTTCTTGATTAATCACTTTTCTGAATTGTTTGGCCCAACAAAATAGGAGCTGTGGTGATATCCAGGGGAAGCATATGGCTAATTTGCATAAGTCACTCCCCTAGACTGCTGCATTAGTGTGGGATTTTCTCTGTGAGGCCACTACCCATGCTGAAGACCCCCACTCAAGGGGAAACCTCAGCAGTGGAGTGGTCTGTGAATTTAGGAGGTTTAGTGAGAAGCAAAAACCTTCTGGGCTTATGCCTCCACATTATCCCAGGACATATCCATGAAATATTTAGGGAGATAAAGTTCTATTATTATCCTGCATCTTAGTTGTCTATCACCCTCTGACCTCTGCCAAAATCATTTGAAAGTGTTCACTGAAGTGATTACCTATTTTCCTTTTTCTATGTTAATGTTCTGATTTTCTTTAGCAAAAAAAAAAAAAAAACAATCAATGTTCACTCTCTCACTAGTTGATTTGCATATTTGTATATTTTTATTTTATCTCTAAGGTCTATTTTGTTTAGGTGTACTGATTTTTTTCCTGCCATTTCTAAATTTAATCATATTTTCATATTTAACTTACCCCAAAGTTCTACCTCTTTTTCACTAATAAATTCTGACACCAGATGTTTATTGGTAGGTCTTAGAATGAAAGCAACCAGGCTAAATACTTCCCTTCCCACTACGATGATAAGTGGCACTTTGAAAATCACCTAGTGCCAAGCAGAGTCTTTAATTCCTAACGGGATAAAGTAAATCTAATAAGAAGGTCAATTCTTCTAGCAAGACTTTGGGTAGCCTGTAAAAAAGTTATAATCCTTCTGCTATTAAAGCTATTGACAGACAATTATCAGAGATTTGTGATGCATGGCTAGGCTTAAAAAGGCCCTTGTGGCCGTTCGCCTAGTAAACACCTACGAACCTATGAATTAGTAATACCTATAAGAAGATCTAAGATAGAGATTTTTCTTGGCCTAGCATTCTTTCTAGCTCAAATTAAATTTCCTCATTCCTTTCTTAACTGGGCTAGCGATCGTCCATGCTATTCCATTTGAAATAAGTCACTATGTTCCATCACTTGATCTCAATCTTAGCTCCAGATTTTATTTTTCTACTTCTCTTAATTTTTCAACTATTTTGCTTGACAGTGGCATCTTTCTTCCCCTCCACTACTTGTTCTGGTCTGATTTCCTTGATGTGACAGTTTTGGATGCCATAGTTCCTTATTATGCTCACTCATCATTGCTATGTCTGTTTGAGATAGCATTTTGTTTTCCCACTCTTCCTTAGCTCTATTTTTGTTATGCATGTCTTCAGCTACTACATTATCCTGAAACTCACCTTCATTGTTTTTCTTTGTTTTGTTTTATTTCTTGAAATCACACTCTCAACCCTTATTCTAAGACTGTTCAGTTGACTCATCAATTTCTCCGCGGGGATTGATAGCTCTGTGACCTACTTTTTCTCCTAAGTACTAGATTCAAGCACTGGCAGTGGAGCTGTTATCTGCAATGGGCTTTGGAGTTTCCTGTTTTTGACCATGTTGCTCCATTGCTTGACTGACTTCTAGGGTTGGGAATGTGATGAATGTTACATGTGACTGTCACTCATTCTGATATATGGCTGCAGGTAAATCTGTTCCTTGGAGCAGATGCCTCTGAAAGTTCTTTGCCTTTCACAGAATAACACATATGTAGCATATGTTCCTAAGTACACCTCCCCTCCAACCTAAGATGAGATGAGAAGGCAGAGATCATTTGTTCCTCTTCTACACCTACTGAATTCCTCCAGCTCTGACTCTACTAATTGAGCTAGAGTTGCTTGGGCCATAATCAGAGTGTTAGGCCTCTAGGCTACACTAATAGCTCAGTTTCATTGATTTTTCTTCCTCTGATCTGTTTTTAAATCCTTTTGACCATATATTTTGCTTTCACCCATCATTTATCTATCTTAAGACAGCATTTTGATAAATAGAATGTCTAGTACCATGCGTGTCGTTTCTGCTGCTTCATTTTACTGCTCAGCATTTGTTAAAACTGGATTTAAAGTTTCATTATCTTGAATGTCAGATATCAACAAGGTTATTCTTTCTATCCTGTTATCATTCTTTTTGATATTTTGTTCACCTCTTCCATCTTCCTACCTAGCGCTCCTGGTCTTTATTACCTTATACATTATTTAAACCAGCTAATAATATGTTTACTGTATCCTGTTTCTCTTCTAAAAGCTAATGTGTGAGTGCAGAACAATGTTCTTGCATACTCTTCATAATGTAGACTTTATATTCTTCCTTTTTAAGTAATGCTGATGTGTAATTTATTATGATTTCTTTTTTGTATGTCAGCCAATTTGCATATTTTATACAGTGGTTTTGCCTCATGTGAAGGCTAAGAATTTTGCCATCTAAACATTGTGTCAGGTTACCATCACTCTGTGTTTTCTGTAATAGCTGTTTTACCACTTTTGTTTTATTTTCTTTACTTAGTTAAAAGTAGTTTTTTCCAAGCTTCCCACTAATTCCATCAAGGATCACACAACTCAAAATTGACAGAAAACTAAAAGAAACAGAAGATTTTAGTAGTTTGTTGTTAGTATGAAGTATGTCGCTCCAGGCTTTCAATACTTAAGTGCGTGTGTGTGTGTGTGTGTGTGTGTGTGTGTGTGTGTGTGTGTGTGTGTGTGTGTGTGTGTGTGTGTGTAGATATGTATATATACTTCAAGAAAGTAAAATATTTTATTGTAAATTCTCTGTTGAGCTTCTCACATGATGAGCTCACTATAAAAAGCATCATATAATGTCAGTAATGCTGAGTTTGAATCCTAAAATGAAGGTTTAAAAAATCTGCGATGCATTTTACCTCTCTTGGAATCTGCATTTTATTGTCTGCTCTGTGTCAAACAAACTTTGACATAAAACCATAAATATATTGATGCTTTACAAACATGAAAAAAATACAGGACACATATCTATGCAAGACATTTTGCACGTCATGAAAGTTATTACATGTGATGGAATACGTATTTAATAAGTAACAATTATGGACAACTCACTGACACGTTTTATTAAGAATCTGTTTTTTAGACAAACTAAACATTAAATGAGTAGTTTGTGATTTTAATCAAAAAGGCCATATTTATTTAATGATGACTTGACAATGTATATAAGGTGAATACTCTTAAGCAGTTAGTTTGATAATATCCAGAATGGACACATGTTGAAATGGACCACATCCATCATACAGTAATAGATGAAACATGACATGGGGTATCTAGCCACATTTTTATATGGTACCTTTTCAGAGAAAATTGTAATACTACTAACACTTGACAATACTTACCAAATTAAGCATCTTAAATAAAGGGATTATCAAAAATTATCAGAAGCATATGTATGTAAAACCTCTGCCAATTTTCACAAAATTGCCACACAGAAAATAGTGAATCATGCTTCACAATAATTAACTCACTGTTCATTACAAAACTTCCTTCTTAATAAAGTTTCATAAATATAGTGTAATCAAAGTACACTAGTATACCCATAACGTGCGCTGAGGTGGTAAAGAAGAAAGCCTCCTACAACTCACTGTAAGATATCTCAGGCTCCAGCACACAAGGCAGGATCTACTCCTTCTCCACTCATACATGCTACAGATCCACAAAACTCAAACAGGAGTCATCAGGAAAGTCTAAGCCCATAAGTCTACTTTCACACAGGGAAATGTTTAAGTTATGGGTCACTCTATAGTTAGGCAGACTGGATAAAAATAAGGTGACTGTATCCTTCTTGTCTGTCATCTGGATATGTGATCTTACAAGAGTACTATGGTACTTTAAGCCAGAAAAATATGGCTGTGATCTAGTAGTAGTCTATGTGGGAGTGAATGACCTGAGGTGGTCCACACAGACAGACATGCAGAAAGACATGATGGAACTTACTATGATGGGTTAGAAGCAATAAAGACACTGGTCTTGAGTTTCATCTTGCCTTCACCAAGAATGATGCCAAGCCACAAAGACAAGATAACTGGCTTTAAAAATTGGCTAAATCATTGGTGTCATATTAAGGGGATCCAATATGTGTCATCCTGGGATGATATGGTACATAAGACTTCCTGTTTCACCAAGAATGGCCTATACCTGTTATACCAAGGCTTCAACATACTGACTAAAGTCTTTTCAACCCCCAAAATCAATTTGTTAGGCAGAGTCACCCTAGTGGACATTCCTTCATACAGAACTCTAATGTAAATTTGTACAACATCAAGGTAGCATTACTCAGTGCTAGGAGTCTAAATAGAAAGATGCTAGTACTTGAGGCCATCATGCAAATTAAATACATTCATATTTGTATAGTTATTGAGATCTGGCTTTATTGCAACGATGCAATGACAGCACACATTACATATTAGGGTTTAGCCTTACCCTGCCTTCAGACCATTGGGAAACTGTGGGAGAGAATCAGTAGTTGCTAGAAACACCTTTGCTTGATCTCAAAATACCCACAATCCTAACTTTGAATTAATGGAGATCTAAATCACCCTTAAAAATCAAACTATTACTTTAATGGTAGCTACAGGTCTCCATCAATGTCACCCAAAGATCATAGAAATTACCTTAACACAATTGAGACATTAAATATCAAACTAATTACCTTCTTACTAGGGGACTTCAATTACCCAAGCATTGATTGGAACAGATATACCTCTAACAATAATGAAGCTCAGTGTTTCTAAGACTTCATTAATACAAATGTTTTGGAGCAAATTGTAAAATTGCCAACTAGAGGATTTAACATTCTTGATCTACTGCTTACCAACTTAGCCCCCAGTCTGCACCCAACCTTGCATCTTCCCATTTCTGTTTTAATATGACAACAAATCAGTCAATTTTCTGTCAGAGCTAATGGTATAACCCCTCCCCCCACCAACTAAGACTGTCTTTAGCGATTGTTCCAAGACAAATCTATTTCAACTTGTAGAAGACCTATACACAATTCTGAATGATCCCTTGCAAATGCATCCAACCAAGAGGGCTGCTGCATTCATCTGTAATGTTTACTAGCATCTGAGCAGTTGTGTAGAAAAGTCAATACCTAGTTGCCCAAAATATAACTACAAGTTCAGGAATAACCCTCTCCGGAGGGACTCCTATATTAATCTGTAGATAAAAAGAAGGAAAATAAAGAAATGTTGCAAGAAATCCTCTCTGTATCATCTGTAAAGTGGAGAATGAAATTAAGTTTGCTACAGATTCCAAAGGAAACTACAAATCTTTCTTCAGTTCTGTTCGAAAATTAAAAGAAATAATATCCAACACTACACCAAGCTCATCCACAATATTATCTTTCATTCTGAATCCAAGGATATAGCTAATATATTAACAGACATAGTTCATGCTAACTTTACCACTCCTACCCACATTGTTGCCTCCCACTATCCCTGAGTATTTAGTTTTCCCTTCTAGTCACCTGGAAACAAGTCTTAGAATCCCTGTCAAAGGCTAAACATAATGCTTCCATGGGACCAGACAGGATAGTAGTCTGAAATCTCATCAGAGCCAAGTATGCAGTATTTGAGCCTCTACTTAAACTGAACATCTCCACCCTATGTAGAGGCTTTGTCCCTGATGCCTGGAGAACAGTTACTGTGACTCCCCTACACACGGGTGGTCCTTCTACATACTAGGGTAATTATAGACCCACCAGCCTTATCAGTCTTTTATTTAAACTCATGGCACACATCATAGTAGAATTAGGTTATGCAGACATAGTGTACCTAACTGACCCAGATCACATTTTTATTTTTTTTGTGAAGAGAAGGACTTGTCTCATGAACATAATACGTTTCTCTGAAAAGGTTAGAGGGGCTATGGACAGTAGTCATTCTCTTCACACTACTTATCTTGGCATGGCCAAGGCTTTTGACATTATCCCCATGCTGGAATTATTGAATATTAGACAAGCGTAATGTAAATGCCTACACTGTCTGCTGGACATCAAACTGGTTATACAACAGATACCAATGTGTGAAAGTGAATGGTTCACTCTCTTAATGTAAATCTGTAGCTAGTATAGCTAGTAGGATGCCAAAGAGATCAGTTCTGGACTCTCTGCTGTTTGGCATTTATTTTGTAGACATCCAAGCCAATATCTCAGAGGTATTTGACAAAGTTTGCTGATGACTGCAAACTGGGCATGGTTTTCCACTCATCCAGTGATACAAAACAGTTCCAAAAAGGGATGGAATATGTACTTACATGCTGTATCAAGGACAGTTTCAAACTAAATGAAAAAAAGTTCAGCATAGCAGCATTTGGCAGAAAGTCATAAGAGACACAGGTACTTACATAGACAATACTCACTCACTGAATCAACCGGTTTCTATCACACTAAGGAAATACTTATTCTGGCCCAGTTAATGTCCAAGAGAATATCTTCAAAATCCAAAGAAGTCATCCCATCATTGTACTCTTCTGTTACAATGTTCCCTTTGATATATATATATATATATATATATATATGTATATATATATATATATATATACACACACACACACACATATATGTATATATATATATATATATATATATATATATATATATATATATATATATATATATATATATATATATATATATATGATTTACCTCCACAATGTCGAAAGTCATAAAGGCTAACATGCACAACACCGAGCCATTGTTTTCAACCATACCACACCTACAAACAAGTGATAACATGGCTTAAAAAGGGGGTGAGATTTTGCAGTTCATTATATTGGCATTCAAGGTTTTGTGAAGGGGCAGTTTGGAGTTTGCAGAAGCAGGTTCACAATTGTGGCTGACGTCATTATGAAGGTAAACCTATATATATATATATATCTATACATTTCATTGTAACCATTATGACTGCCTGGACTAATCTCAAATCAGGGGAAGGGAGCATGCATTGCTTCAGTTCAGAAATCTTACAACACTACCAAAGTGCTTCTTACTTTAACACAAAAAAGAAACAAAGAAAAATGCAGTTTAATAATTACACATTACTTTTTGTGGCAGTCA
Source organism: Protopterus annectens (assembly GCF_019279795.1). Classification (NCBI taxonomy): domain Eukaryota; kingdom Metazoa; phylum Chordata; order Ceratodontiformes; family Protopteridae; genus Protopterus; species Protopterus annectens. Next base: position 324,109,374 of record NC_056751.1, read on the forward strand.
ATCCATATCATTCCAACATTTCATATCTTTCACATTACAACATTCCTCTTATAACAGTGGGAATGACTTCATCAGTTAAAAACTATAACTGGTGCATCCTTCTTAATAAATCATGTACAATCTCAGGAGAACATTCTCACGAAATAAAAATGAGGAATACATCATTTATTATTCTTAAACTTTTTGTAAGATTAAAATAAAAATGGAGGGGGTTCAGTTAGCTTTTCATAACTTAGAATGCAGGCAGCTTTTTAAAGGTAGCTTCCCAAGATGTCCAAGCATCTAAACCACTCATAATTAGTAATCAGAAATGTAAACAATCCATCAGTAATACGAATATCTTTAAGGGAAAACACATAATTCCTTTCTCATACATTCTGTGGTTTCCATGTCACAGTCAACCTAGTATGCTAGGAAAACAGGCAAACTAGAAGAATCAAAGGTAATAAACATTTAATTTTTTTCCAAAGAATGTATATTTTGTTTAAGAATTAACATTTTACCTTAAGCAAGTGCATCATATTAAAAATAAATATTAAATTTCATAGGTCTGTGGAAGATATATCAGGCCTGAAATAGTCATATAAATAAAGGAAATATCCATCAAACTGTCCATCAGGTTTCACCAGAGTTATCACTGCTGCAATGATCTTCTTAAGCAAAAATAAGTAAAAACCAAGATGAGAAATTATTGCATGGATGAATAACAGATGCACATTAATATCAATGCCCACTTCCTACAAAAATCATTAACAGATGCTGAAAGAAATACACAGTTCAAGTTACATTTACTTTGTCTGCCAGAGATATCAGTCATAATACATCCCCTGCCAGAATTATCTTTTCCTTGTAAAAAGTTCAATCATCAACAAAATCAATCTGATAAAATAGAAGGCAGCATTACTCTTTCCACCCATTGTTCGTCCTCAAATGGAAAAAAATGAAAACTTTGAAATCCATCATCCTCTTGCACATGGCAACCATTTTCCATTTAAACAAATTCAGTCCCACAAGTGGGCTGATAGACATCGTTGCATTAATGGCTTCTGACTCTCAAACTAGTACATGAGTCATATTCTATATTGGTTTAATGTCTGACAGTCTGTAAATATCTTAATGCCTATTAGGGAAAGCATCTCAAATACTGTAGTAAATAACTAGATATACTTAATCTTATATAAACATTTGCCAATGTCTGTGGCATTCTTTGATAGCCTCACTAAATCTGAAATTGTGTAGGCTTTGAAAAATGATGGCTCACATTTACCAGGTAGGCTTGTACTGCACACTTCTTACTAAGCTTCCATATTTGGCATAACATTTGCTTCTTGTTATGGCAACTAACAACCTGAACAAGACTTGCTTTCTTCTTTGCTTCATTTCGTTCAGCCATGGAATTTGGTAATTGAAATGCATTCTCAACGCCCATAAATTATTAGGTGGAAAAAATAGCCCACATTATCATTGCATTTTAAATTAAATCTATGCAATCACAACAGTTGTCTACCTCCAGTACCCCATACAGTTTCAAATTCCATCTGCTTGCTTTCTGTCGTAAACTAGTCAGCTGTCAGTGGCTGTTATACAGAAATCATCTGCCCATGGATATTGGCAGCGTTATTTTTAAAGTTCTGAACATCAGTGATGTAAAGGCAGTGTTTGTTGCAATAATTTCCAGCTATCATCTTCTGATTTCTCCAGCTGTCTGCTGTACTTCATTAACATGCTCAACAAATTTTCCAACTTCTTCATTGCTGCATATAATGGGACTCCTGCATCTTTTTATCTAAATTCTCCATGATGCATTTCTTCTCATTTTATATACCTTCATGCAAGGCCTTATATATATTGTCACTTATGGATTCTGTATCTTCCTGCATTTTAGCATCTTCTTCCATTTTTAAGCACAGTGAGACTTTTATGTATCTTTGGTTAGTTTACAATTTCATTTTGTCACAAAGACATTATCTTGACATTAATGCCATGTGCTAAACATAACATTTTTGCTCATTAAATTAGTTATACTAGCTTCCCTGAATTTCTTGTTTGTGTTAGCTGTGGTACATTAAAATGAAAGCAAATGCATTCTTTGAAATTACTGTCTTTAATTTCAAATGCACTCCCTCCAGCATTAGGTATGTTTCTTGTAGGACAATTACTTTAGCCATGAGAAATCAGATACATGATATGTCTATTGTTTCAAAGCTTTTAATATTCAAGATCTAATATTAAAAGTTGGAACACATTATATGAAACTCTGTCTCCTCTCACACCAGATGTATCCCACTCATTTTCATTTCTTGAGTATAACAGGAACTTCATACAAACACAGTACACCATAAAGGTAAAATGTATCGACTGCTTTATGAAATCAGAAACCAAGCTTTTATAGAATGCAGTATAGTTAATGGAGTAAGACCAAATGACATTACCATAGTATCTCTTGTCAGAGTTATAGTGGAAGTAAAAATATCATGGAAAAATAATAACATTTTCTGAAAAATGGCTGCACATGATGCAAAGTTTGTCCAAGAAATATAGTATGAGCCATTCTTAGGAAGACTGGATAAAGATGGTGGCCATTTCACATAGGAATGAGCAGAATACTATAAATAAAAATCTAGTGCACATTCTGTTGAAACCTAAAACAGATAACATGTTAAAGATAACTTTATTTGGAAAGTATTAAAATATTTAATTGAAGAAAGAATGCTGTTGTTGTTGTTGTGTCTTTCAGCTTTTCCCGGTTAGGGGTCGCCACAGCGGAACTCCGGTCCGCTAATGATTGGCAGTAGATTTTTATGTGCTGGCTTGCCAGGCCTAATGCACAACCTTCAATGAAGGAACGCCCATTCACGCATGCCGCCACACAGAAGACGCTCTAACTGAGAATTGAACGGGCAACGTCTAACTGTGAGGCGACAACGCTACGGCAGCACCACCACCGCAGTGTTATAATGTTAAAAGCACTATTTAAATCTTTGTTGCCAAAGATCAAACACAGTTGTGACAATATCTAAAGTAGCTTTGCAAAATAAGACACAATAAGGTGAAAAAGATGAAAATAATAAAACACACTTGCAGTATCTGTCTCAGGCTCTTACCTTGATATACATACTATGTCTTGTCATTGCTGTGCACTTCTTCTAAATTGTATCAACAAACACTGAAATCAAACTGTGACTATACTGGAGTTTGTAACACTGAAGAAGAGTTGTTAAAACATTCATGAAATATTATGTATAACACTTAAACAACTATATACAATATTTACAAACAGCCTGACATCAATAATGAAAAGAAATATATCATAAAATTTGAGCTAATGAAAAAATATACAAATTCAGGGTGGATTTGGTGGTAGTTGTAAAGTTTCAATTAATGATAAGTCTTTTCCCCAAGGGTTGTTTACCAATGGCCTAAAGTAAAGCCTTAGTTCTTTAGTTTTGATTTCCATCAATGCTGAACTTTCCAATAAAGTTAAAAAGTCTTCCAAAGTAGGCACTGTAAATGATAAAAGATAAAGAAACTCTATGAAACATTTATATTTTGTGATAGGCAGTAGAAACAATTTTAACACTTTACTGACATCATTTAGTGCATTTATTCTAAAGAGAAAATAGAGTTAATCAGAGACTTTCTGTAATTTAAACTATGTCTCAAGAATTGATGTTATTATACTAATCGAAAAAACACTTATCTAATGAAACAGTAAAATGCAGCTATGTGGACCACAAAAGAAGCCTCTTCAGGGGCTGTTGACAAGCTACCACAATGGAATCATATGCCTTATTATACCTAAACCAAAACATAAAAATTGAAAGAGGAGTGACAAAAAAGGAGAGCCCTGCAACACCCAAAAATCTTTAAACAAGTTGTTATCTAAGTCATTCCTTTAACCTAAAATGGTAAAAAGAAAGAAATATAAAACATTTTCTTCCTCTTGTTTGCAGATATGCATGGTTACACAATTAGGACCAGAATACACTCTCTGAAGAAGGCCACACTTTAATATTAAGGTTAATGTATTCCTCATAACAGCATAAACACTGTAAACATATATATAGATATAGATATATATTATCCACTGCAGAACTGAAGTGATATTTTGTTCCAAGAGGAAACACAAGTCCTATAACCTGCTTAGGATAGGGGTTCTTTTAATTCCAGGTCACATTCCATATCTATACTCACCGACTGAGAAGCATACCAACGATCTACTAGACCCTAGAGCATGGCTTCCATTTGGGAGCAGATCATCCTGAATGTCTACCTAAACAAGATACTTCTAGGTCTGTACCATTTTTTTTTTCTCTTTTAAACATGAGTCATGTGATTCCTACTAGAGTTGAGCTACAAGAAAGTCATTCAGTTTACTTTCCTCTAGATGAACTTGAGAGTGAATTGTCTGTGCAAGATCTTCAAATTTGCTTCCCTGTTATGGAGACTATTGTTTTAACTAATTGCTAACTGTTCATACAGTGTGTGGTAACTGCACATGCAAAAGTAATCTATTTACACTTTTTTGTGAAGCTTGGTATCAGTAGCTTTTTTCTGCCTAGCCCACAATAAATATGATAAGATTACATTTATGTAAATATTTGCATTTGACTGATGGCCTCCTTCAGAGAAGGATAATAGTCTCAAATTATTTTTCTGGCTCATTTCCTCTAGGATTAATGCACTTTCTGTGTGTGTGCGGACTTTGTACTTTTTTTCTGTAATTGCTTCTGTACAGCTTATTGCTTTTCAGTAAATTGTGCTGATAGTGTGAGTTGGTTCATCACTTTAATCAGTGTTCTACCACTGCAAACAAAGTTAAATGAAACAAAATAAATCCCTGATGGCGTCTACATTTATGGGCAATGTTTATAACATGATGCAATGTATTTTCTGGGCTGTAAAGTCCAAATACAGTCTGGTAAAAATGGACGTCAGTAGGCTTCAAGCAGGAATTGGTATTATTTTCTAAGGGTAATACTACTGTTCATGAACAAATTTAATGGTAATACTACTGTTCATGAACAAATGTAATGGTAATACTACTGTTCGTGAACAAATTTAATGGTAATACTACTGTTCATGAACAAATTTAATGGTAATACTACTGTTCATGAACAAATGTAATGGTAATACTACTGTTCATGAACAAATTTAATGGTAATACTACTGTTCATGAACAAATTTAATGGTAATACTACTGTTCATAAACAAATTTAATGGTAATACTACTGTTCGTGAACAAATTTAATGGTAATACCACTGTTTGTGAACAAATTTAATGGTAATACTACTGTTCATGAACAAATTTAATGGTAATACTACTGTTCATGAACAAATTTAATGGTAATACTACTGTTCATAAACAAATTTAATGGTAATACTACTGTTTGTGAACAAATTTAATGGTAATACCACTGTTTGTGAACAAATTTAATGTAATACTACTGTTCATGAACAAATTTAATGGTAATACTACTGTTCATGAACAAATTTAATTCTGATAGCGCTGTTGAAATATCTTAGAGGATGTATCAGACTCATTCAGTGGTATTTTTAGCATGTTTTTCCTATAAGTATGTAGAACTCTTTTCATTTGGCATTATTTGAAAAACTCTCTGTGCTTCTTTACTGGCTTTGACTATATGGCACTGGTCATGGGGAAAAAAGGGCCCTGACCAATCCCCTTAACTGGTTAAGTAACGCAATAAATAAACATATCTGATAAGCCTGTTTAAATGAATGCCCATTGACATTTTATGTTTCTTGTTTCCTCAGAAGTGTAGTAACATATCAAAAAATGAAATGGTGAATAAAAACTGCATTTCAGGCATGGCTCAGTGCAATTTAGTTGCAAGGCTCTGTGATAGAATGGTCAAGCTTTAATACCAGTCACTGCTATTTATGTCTGAAGTTTATAGTCAGCAGGATGCATATATCTACAGTTTAATGGCAGACAGGGGGCTGGCACTGGAAAGCTGGAATTTAGACTTGGGGTCTCACTCTCATTCAGTATATATTTGAAATAACAAGCAAATGTCCTTGATTCAGTAAGCATAAAGACAATGGTACACAATGATCTGTCCACTATCACTGCTACTGGTTACAGTGTTGTCGTAATCTGTTATTTAATTATAATGTACAAGCTCTCAGCAGCACTTATGAACAGTATACTTGGCAACCTCTTCTGGATTTGCAGCTGCCATTAATATGTCATATCCACAGGCTGCTTCTTTTAATGTTCCACACTTGAGGGAACTAGTCTATTGCAGTCATTCTCCCTTTCTGATAGTAAAAGGCCTATGTGGTAGTCTCTGCCTCAGCAACATTTTGTGGGGTGATCAGCATGTACTACCCGTTTGCCTGAGAATTACAAATAAAACTGTAATTAATGATGACTATAAAAGTTATTTGATATCTAGTACTCTCAACCCAAAGTTAATACCATAAAGTTATGAGGGGGTAGTGCTAAGACTCCAGGCAGATGAAGCGGCTCCCCATTGAAATGTTTGCACTCAATATGCCAAATACCGAAAATCAAAAAAAAAAAAAGACTGAAAACCTAGAGAAGAGCAAAATATCAACATTTACCTTTCTCCTTATTTATTTATTTTTTTTTTGCAGGAGGGCTCCCTTCCACCCCCCAATGTAGGGGGCAAGCTCTCCGCAGCCATGAACTTATATATACCAATTCCAAGATTGCCATACCTCAGAGAAAAGGGAATATTCTGAGAAATTACATTTCGGAGTTAGTATAAGTAAGTCTGGGCTTTCGGCCTTTCAGGACTCATTCTAGCATGTGTTGACATTTCAAAAGTTTACCATGTGAAGTCCTTCATATTCTTTTCAAGACAACAATGGATGCCCAATGCAGCACTGAGCAGAGATTATTTAATTTCCCTTTTTTCATGCTCTGCCAAATCTGCAAATGAACAGCTGATCTCTCCTATTACACGTGTTTACCATCTACAGATACTGGATTGTATTTTCCTTTAAAATGGAGATATTGTAAGGGTTCTGGAGCTGAGAAGGGCTTATATAAGCATTTACTCTACATTTCTTTTCTTGGGTTTGCAGAAATGACATGTTTTGACTCCAGGTTGTAGTCAGCAATATATTATTGATAAGATTACAACACTTACCTATTATATGCTTCTGCAATTTCATTTTGACAAAATGCCACAGGTTCAAATTTAAGTTTAGTCTGGTGGCAATTCATTTACCTCTACCAAGTCTGATCAATATTTTAAGATGCAATGTATAGCATAATATTTCTGGTACTTTGTGATTAATTTTATGTATTTGGTAGCTGGGTAAGTTAACTTATCCTTCTGGACTCTTTCAGCAAAAAGCTGGCCAAAGCAACATGGGAAAAAGTAACACACACACACACACACACATACGTATACATATATATATATATATATATATATATATATATATAAACAAGAACAGCATGTATATGTACAGCATAGTATAGCCAGTCAACCAGCAAACCAACTTTTTTTTTCTTTTAAACCTGAGTATACACTGAAACATCGTGCAGACATATGGGGAACATGTAAATTCCACAGAGACATTAACAGAGGTCAGAGATGAGGAACCCAAGACCTACTGTGCAGCAGAGATCTTAACACTGATCTACTGTGCTGGACATCATTGTGTGTTGCTGGGTAAAGTTTTAAAAAAAATATATATATATAAACAAGAAAAATAAAAAGAGTCCTATTTTGCAAGAGACAAATTTTTTCATTTTTATACTACTCAGTGGGTAAACTCTGACTGGTGGTCAACTGTCAGTCTCTTTGTGTTGTTGTCACTTTTTAGACTCTTCAAACACAGCATTGCCAGATCTCCCATTTCTGATATATATATAATATAAGGATACTTCAAAAATTATTATTATAATATCATTATGTTATTCTACTGTTCAAATATTTTATTTTTTATTTTTTACTTGACAGGTAAGTGAACTGGACCACTGTTATCATCTTTGTAGTTGCATGCTAGTTCCAGTAAACTGAAAAATAAATGCAGTACCTCCATACAAAAGTATAAAGTTAAAGGGGCAACTTAAGTGCATTTAAAGCAGTATTAGATATACCATGGCCATGGCTAAGGCTTCATCAGGATAGTACTGTTGTACCAAAAGAAACCCTAATACCTGCCACGTGCAGATAGGTGATGCCTTCATAAATGGTAATACTTTAACTTTTTTTTAAACAAACTTAACATATGTTATTGCTCTTACTTTTCTTAGAAGGGAAATTCAAGATCTCTGCCCCTCATATAAGTATATGTAAATGAGTATATCAGATATACAAATAGAATTTTCAGGTCATGAAGACATGAAGCAGTGGAGACGAACATACTTAAGTATATCTTGGATACAGCAATGCTCACTTACAACAGCAAACAAGTTTTACAAAGAAATTGTTAAATTTTTCAAACATTATTTTGTAGCCACCCCACAATCTTCATGGTCTGGTTGTAACACTAATAATGGCATAGCTTTAATAACCCTTACGGCTTTTAGCAATATCCTGAGACCATATGTTATTGATAGACACTCCGTCAAATGCCAAGCAATTCTCAATATGTTTTATATTTGCTTTAGGGTGCATACACTTCATTATAATACCTTGTATAGGAACTTGTTGTTTTTCTTCCTGTTCGGGCAGTAAGGGTTGCCTTTTTAATCATCCTTCCAAATTGGGATTTCATTGTTATCATCCAAAATGAGGTTTGCATTGGCACATTCTTTCCACTTATCCGTACCAGACACACACACACACACACACACATATATATATATATATATATATATATATATATATATATATCTTCACAATAATGCTCCCATCTCCTGGGTCAAAGTAATATGTACTTAACAAAAAAATGAACCTAAGTCAAGTTAAACAGGAATAGTTTTTAAAATAAAAAAATATATAAAAGTAATCTTTCAAAAAAATATGTTCTTAAATTTTTTAGAATCATAAAACACATTCCATATATTTTTTATTCATTTAATTAGGTCATACATTCATAAGTTTATCATATCATTTAATCCATAACCTTTATAATTTATCTTAATGCTCTTAAAGATTATGGATTAATAGAAGTGATACGTTTAATACCAATGTTCAGAATTTGTAGGAAAAATAAGTTTCTTTAAGTCATTAAGATAATTCTGCTTATTTATATTACGGATTTGGTTCAGTGTATTATTTTATTTATATGCATGTATGGATATGATAATTGCTTTAGTTAAGTGTAAACTACAATCAGAAAAATCCCACTCTTTATTTAAGTACAATGTAAACAGTTTAAATAAATCAAGCAAAGTTTAGATGGACAGTAAAAAAAAAAACATTTCGATAAAGACAGCTGACTGGCCAGCCATAGCTGTCTACTGAAACAAGGCATTTGTTCAGAAAGCTAACCTGATGCAACAAGCCTTTTGTCATACTTATTAAGGGCTGTACTGAAGCCACATAGATGCATAGATCACAAATGTAAGCCACCTATGCATGGGCTTTTACCTCACTGATGCCTTAATGAGCAGTAGAAGCTATTTAGTAAACAAATCAGCATGTGTTTTTGCTTACTCATACAATGCAGGGCCAGAATTACTCTAAGGACCCATTCAAAATACTTTCTGATCATTTCAGCAGATATTAAAACTTACAATTTTTCTGAATGGAATTTTCAGGAGTAGCTCCTGACTCCATGTAATGGAAGGAAAAGAGGCACCCCCAACTCTGACCCATGTGACTTTGGTTCGATTAGTTGCCCCAACTCCCAAGGATTTATATGGGTTGGGAAATGAATTGTATTTTGTGGTTCACCCCTCCTACAGATAAGGGAAGCATTTTTTACTTATGACTACAATTGTTTGTGGAAGTTTGGGTCTCCAGTCCTTCTTTATTAATTGTTGAATGCAGGAGTAGTTCTTTGCTAGCTTGGTTCCACATAGATGTCATCAAATGCCGGGCATGGTGTGAGACACGGACTAGAGAATGACACAGATGTCCTGAGCAGCTGTCAGGAAGGCAGTGTACCAAGTAACCCTGATCTGTTTGCCCACACCCATGGTACTTACACATTTGGAGATGTCAACCCAATGCTTGCTAAGCAATATAGCTGTTAGGGATACTGACATGGAAGATCAAGAAGGGAGTCCAAAGCACAGTCTAATTTGTAAACAGAAATTATGGTTTTGTTACCACATACAACTGAAGACAAAATATAACCAAAAGGCTTAGTGTCATTACACTGTTAGTTGCTTTAACCCATCAGGCCTAACTTGTAAACTAGAAGGTAGCACAACATTGGCCCGGTGCTTGTTCCATACTTCAGTGGCAGCAAGAATATCACTGTCAGACTTAACCATCAGTGTATTTAAATCAGAAGTGAGATTTAATGTTATAGATTAAAAAAATAAACTAATAACCTGATAATTTGTCCATAAAGCAATCATGTTTTTATTTATGTGTATACTTTCTTCTGTGCTGTACCACCAGCATGCACCTGACATAATGCTGAGTTATCAAAGTGACATGTTGAAGGAAAGCATATTCCATACCAGATTTAAACCTAGCAAACAATTAAGGAACAAAACATTTTCTGAGTGTTCATGCACTTAATGTCAAGTTATAAAGCCAAATTAACAGGGAGTAATTATATTAAAAAAATTACTTCCCAAATGGAAGAATGAAAACCAGTGTTGTATCCTAAAATATAATGCTCTGCAAATGTTTTTTGGAGCATTTAAAATCATTTTAAGTATCATCTACCTTATTATATGTTACATATATTTAAAATTACATTTTATATATCATTATAGCGGGTTCACTACAAAATTTCAAAATCCCAAAATCTCGAGTTTCAGAATATCAAGTTTAGAACTCAAGATTTTGGAATCTGAAAATTGTGAACCACACCCCAAATACCACCCAGCACACTAAAACATGTGTATGCAGGGGAGCAAGCCCCATTGCACCCCCCACACACACACACACACCAAAACTTAAATATACAAACTCTGAGATCGCACTACAGCAAGGACAAGGAAAATCTCCCAGTCCACACTGTATGCCGATCTCCGTACAAGATTTCGAAGTTTTGAAACTTCAAACATATGATCTTCGATAATATGAAATTTGATGTTTCGAGCTTCAATATTCTGAATGGAACCTCATTACAGCATACTGTTTTTGAAACTATTGCAATATTATTCAAAAAATCAAACTGCAGCTTAATTTATTTCTTTGTAAAAAATGAATAATTACAACAGTTAAGAACCTTGCCTTTTTGTAAAACATAAATAGTCCACTAAGAAAATGTCATGCAAAGCTTTTTCAGAAATGCAGGGTTTTAGTCATAGACAACTGTAGTATGCAAATCTGCAAACCTTGCTTTGTGTACTGGCCACAACTACCCCAATTTATTGTCACCCCTATTTCTTGCTACTGCAACACTGTTCTGCTGTTGGACTCTAAGTGTAAATTTTAGGTGGTTGTTGGAGACTATGCCTATGAGGCCCCATAACATTCTGATGCACATCTCTTAGCAGTAAACTTAGTAGTAAGACCATTGATAGAAAACATTCATGCCACTTTCTATGCAGAGTAGTAAAAAAAACACAAAAGTATGTGCAAAGTTATAGCTGCATACACCTATGCGGTATACTGAGGGATGGAGAGTAGCTTCATTCAGCCAGTACTTCTGGCCCAGGTTAGTAGTACAGGGAGGTGTGAGTGTACAAAATGTTATGTGATTCAATGTCCATTTCCATGCATGTGGATGAATATTTATAGTGCATGCAAATGTGTAAGTATACAGTTGACATATGCAATATACTTAATTTATATAAAGTTGGGGTAAACTAAACCCATAGACTCTACACAGATTGGATGTAAAACCTATAAAGACTTCATGTGTATACTCTTGTATGCAACATATCTTCATTCACACAAAACCATTGTATACAAGAAATTTAGCTAAGCAAACCTTCCCCCCGATCACTTTCTTCATTTGCACGCTAGCTAACTAGAAACTGATCATTGCCCATAAGCCCAGCCCTACATATTATCTTACAAAAAACTCTTTCACTGACAGTACCACTACACAATCCAGGTTAAAGAATGACCCACAGTACAGAACAAAGACAACACTAAAGCTATTACATAACCTAACCCTTACTCTAACCTTATCCCAAAAACACTTTTGCACACTCAGAAATATTCACACACACACACACACACACACACACACACACACACACACAAATGTGCATGTGCTCACACACACACACACACACACACACACACACACACAAATGTGCATGTGCTGACACACACACGCGCGTGCACGTATGCGCACACACACACACAAATGTGCATGTGCTCACACACACACACAAACACACATGCACACATGCACACATGCACACACACACACACACACACACACACACACACACACACACACAAATGTGCATGTGCTCACACACACACACACACACACACACACACACACACACACAAATGTGCATGTGCTCACACACACACACACACACACACACACACACACACACACACGTAGATCACTTAGTCTATCCCCTCATCTACTCCTTATTTCAACCCTAACCATCAAAATCCCAATAACCAGAATAAAAGTGCAGCTCACACACCAAAAGAGTAGTTGAGAAGTTCATATTTCACATGACCTGACATTGACAAACAACATTTGACTTAAAATCATCATCATCGACCCCTTTTTCCCATTTTTCTACATGAGGTCAGGGTGTCATGTCAACTGTCGCCATCTCTCTCTATTCAATGCCACTCTCCTACCTTTTTCGACAATCTTGCTTGACTGTTGGAAGTCTTCTCTCACACAATCCATTCACCTCTTTGCCAGATGCTCTCACTTCCTCTTGCCTTCATCTTGTCTGTCCCAAATCTTCTTCACCAGATCCTCCTCCTTGTTTTCTGCAAATGTATCTAAATCAATGTTCTCTCTAAACTTTTCTGCAATTGGAGCTACTTTGGCATCTGCTCTCATGTCCTCATTTCTTCATCTATCACACAGTGTGCATCCTATCATCCATCTAAGGCACTTCATCTCTATAATCTCTAGCTTCCTCATCTGCTCTGCCTTCACTGCCCAAATTTCTATACCATACAGTAGTACTGGTTGCACTGCTGTTTTGTATACCTTATTTTTCAGCTTCTTTGGCATTCTTCTGCCATACACTATCACTGACATTTTGTGCCATTTGGCTGCAGAATCTCTGATTTTACGTTTGACTTCCTTATTCAACCTTCCCTTCTCCTCAACTATCCCCAGTTACTTGAGGCTGTCATTTGTTCCACTATATTACCACCTGTTCTACTTCTCAATTTCATCTGATTTTACCCATTAACTGCTATTACAAATGTTTTATCTGTACCCAGTTTCATCCGGTGTGCCTTCAGTTTTGCATTCCATTCCCCTATCCTTTGCTGATATGGCTCAGAGTGTATATATATATATATATATATATATATATATATATATATATATATATATTTATATAAAATACTCTTACAGAATGCAAACTGATCTCAAGCAAACTGTAAATTACCTTAAAATTAGGATGGTAGAGTATACAGTGAAGGTAATGACTTTTTAAAAAAGGAGGATTAAACTAACAATAATAATTTACAATGACATTGGTTCAAATAGGTTGTAGCAAAGGAACATTGCTGATAAAAACGTAGTTTTAACAATGTTCTTGGATGACCTATTTATAGAGCTGGTCTGAGAAAACAGGGCAATAACATATGTGCATATGCAGCAAAATAAATTAAAATAAAAACAAATCTGCAAAACTCAGTATAATAATAATGACTGTGTATACAAAATAGTCTGACACAGTGCAGGAGTAATACTCCCCTGAGAAGAAAAAAAAACAGCCATCAATAAAAAATATTAAGTTCAGTAAGTTAAATGCTTTGGTAATTTATCCACTGTACCTAAATCAAAGTAAATATAACTGTGGTGGTGGTGCTGCGGTAGCATTGTCGCCTCACAGTATGACGTTGTCCTGTTCAATTCTCAGCTAAAGCATCTTCTGTGCGGAGACATGCGTGAATGGGCGTACCTTCATTGAAGGTTGTGCATCAGAGCTGGCAACTCGGTACGTAAAAAATCTACTGCCAATCATTAGCGGACCGGAGTTCCGCTGTGGTGACCCCTAACCAGGAAAAGCCAAAAGATACAACAACAACAACCTAAATCAAAGTAAATATAATAATATAAATAGCATTGTCATTTCTTATTATCAAATTGTGTGGAGGTACTAAAACCATGTATCAGGTGTACTATTTCATTATAGTTTTAATCTTCCTGCAACATTTTAAGGACTGTAAGAAATTCTACTGCAGAAGGAGAAATAGTAAAAAATGTTATGACCATTTTCATATTTCTAACAGCAAGTAATATTTTACACCATGAATGCAGTTCTCTGGCCCTGGCTGGTTTACAAATATTTAAACCTACTGCCTGACAGGAAGAGTTATTGCACAAAGGGTGATGGACAAAATGCAGTGTACAATAAACAAGTCACGGACTGAATTGTAGCAAAAGGTAAAGAATTGTGCTCTATCTTTAAGGGAAGATTGCAACAAATGTTGCTTTTCTGTGGTACAATATTTGAAGTGAGTTATAGGCTGACTTTGTCATAAAGAGTTTTGTAGCTATTCCATAAAACTGCAAGTAATTATGAGACATAGTGATATATATTGCTCTGGCATAACACAGACTGGAATTAAATGGAGGGAAAAAGTCAAGCAAAGTCAACAATGCAAATTCATCAACCAAAATATAATTGAAAACACAAAAAACAAGTGCCACAATTAAAACACTCATTCTGTTCAGTCTTACTTACAATGGTGTGTGTCTATGTATTTGTGTGTGTGTGAGTGTGTGTGTATATATGTAAATAGTCTGTTTGTAATATGTAATGCTGGTATTATGTAATGCTGTATCTGCTTAACCTTGGAGCTTTTCTCCCCGGGCCTCCGCTGAAAATGGACATGCATCCAGTCGGACTATCCCGGTCAACAAATGTAAAATAAAATAAAAATAAATAAAATATATTGATAGATAGATAGATAAAAAAAAATATATATATATATATATATAGTCTATATCGAAATATTGAAATTTATTAAATTGACATTTCAGTACAGTGTGATGAATCATCAAATGGCTCAAATAATGAAAAATGGATAAAAAAAAGTCCTGCACCACCGCATAACCTGCTGATTATATATACTAACTCCACGATTGTACAACATTGTAGAATAAGGTTCAATTCCTTTCTCCACTGTCAGAGATCTTACATGAAAATGTAATAGCTCACCTGGCACTCAGTCACTCCCCACACACACACAAACACACACACATGCAGACATCCATAAACACAGATGCATTCAAACAAATACACACATATTCACACAGACAAAAACACACATTCAGATGATCTTTTTTAAATTGGTTATCAATCAAATGAGTTCAGTGAAATGCAGAATCAATAAAAGTCAACCATCTGTTATCTGCCCAAATGAAAAGTGCCCTGTATACATGTATGTGTGTGTGTGTGTTTGTGTGTATGTATGCATATATATATATATATATATATATATATATATATATATATACACACATATGTATATATATGGATCCCCTACAGAAGACTGACAGCTCACAACACTGACACCTACATCGCCAACAGCAAAAGCCCTACACATGAAATACCGACAATAGCGCTACTGCAGAAAAAAGAAAAATAACATTTCCTTTTTTCTGCTAGCAGGGGGGCTCTGCCCCCATGCCCCCTGTAACTTTAATATACCAACTCTGAGATTGCACTACAGTGCAGGAATGGAGATATTTCCATTCCACACTATGGAGACTTACCGTTTCCTCATTGTCGGTATTTCGTGTGTCGGGCTTTTGGTGTCAGCGATGTGGATGTCGGTGTTGTGAGCTGTTGGTCTTCTGTAGGGGGGGACCCATATATATACATATATATATATATATATATATATATATATATATATGTGTGTGTGTGTGTGTGTGTGTGTGTGTGTGTGTGTGCATGTGTATATATGTATGCATGTGTATATATGTATGTGTGTGTGTGTGTATATATATATATATATATATATATATATATATATATATATATATATATATATATATATATATAGATAGATATAGATATATAGAAGGGCTGACATTTTTACTTTCTTCTATCAAGAAATGAGGTTTGGGAATAAACCAATTTGTCCAGGGACATCTTCAGGGAAGGGTCAGGTAGGAATAGCTATGGGATTTAGGATGTTAGTGGAAGGTTAGGGATGTGGGAATGGAAGGGTTAAATTGTGAAGGTAGGAGGTTTGGGGAGCAAATGAGGTAAATGCAAGGAGGGGCTTAACTGACTTTTTGTGAGTGTGACTGGCTAAGGGATCAGATTTTGGTGTGAACTTGCTAAGATAAGTAGTATGTCCAGACAACCTGCAGGTATTTGGAACATAGGTAGGCTTTGGGGAACAGTGGGAGCATGGTGGTACTCAGTGAGTGAATTTTTTTTTGGGGGGGGCTTTGAGATAAGGCTGAACCATGGGAATATTAGGGTGGCATTTCGAGGTTCTTGGTATCTCTAGTGGAATTTGCCTTAGGATAGGCGGGGAGTGAGTTTGAAATGGGCCCTGTTTAGTACTATACATTTTGTGGTGTATTTACTCTATTGTTTTATTTGTTTTCAGTAGTTTTATTAATTATGTTCAGTTGGATTTTACAGTGTCTCTGTACTATACTCCTTTTGTTTTAAATTGTTTTAAATGTTTTAGGTCTCCTCAATTAAGTAGTTATCAGTACAACTTGCTTCTGTAGAGACACACCTGCTGTAATGTTTACAGGGTGTAAAGAGATTCTAATGTTATTAAGATCAGCAACACTGTTGAGTGTAGATCAAATCTGGACAGAATACCGAAGCACATAAACCCTCAATACCCACCTCTGCATCAGAATTTCTCTCAAGAAATCTGGAGATTGTCTAAACTCTGTTAGGTAGAGCACAATTTGACCCTTGTTTTTTCATTACTAAGCTGTTGTGTAGATCATCAAAGGGAGATTACTGCCGGAAAGTGTTTCAATCCTACTATCTCCACTTGGGCGATAGTCAGGAAGAAGTGCATTTGGTAGTGGTGGAATGGGATGGCGGTGTCCTTTCCCTCAGCTGATCTGATAAGAGTGGTGTTTTGCAGGTTGTGAGATTGAGCATGCGAGGGTGGGCAGTTTGTGCTTGTATAAAAAAAAAAAAATAATAATTATATTAATTAATTAATTAATAGGGGAGGGTGAAGGAGCGAGAATGCAGACTGGCGATTTATATGACCATTACTGTAAAATTGATGCCGGAGTGGTTTTTTTTGGGGGGGGGGGATTATATAAATACAAAGGAAAATTTTTTATTGCTTGCATTTTTAATATGTTATGTACTACAGCTAAAGGAACATTGATTTTTGTTATTATTGTAGTAGCCATCCGTTGATGACAGGAGTCATATTTCTATTATGTTCTTTTGACTGATAGGTAAAACAACCGAGCGATATATGCATGTGTCTATATTGTTTACATATTTTGAGGAAACAGTGAAAACCAGCTACAAGATAAGTGATATGTGTGTGTTTTTTTTTTAGACGTGAGGATGAATAGTAGTTAAATGTTTGCATGTGTCTTTTGAAGTGCAATAAAATAAAACATTGTCATTGTGTTCAATTGCGTATACATCTTGCTTATTGTGATAAAGCTTAATATTGCTCCTAAACTAAAATTCGTATTGGAGGACAAATGATTTATTTTATTCATTACTTCATGATGCTCAATATTTCTGAAAGCATCTTTAATGCTTAATATTTCTGAAGTGGATTTATTTAGAAGAGTGAGGTATGTCTCCATCGGATATAAATAAATATATATTTTAGTCTTTATGAAAATTTAAGATGCGTTATTAATCCCTCAGAAAGTAGTGCTGAAGTTTGTGTAGATTTTCTCTCCTACTTAATCATGACTGTGTTTTAATGTTTTTGTGCCTAATCTATCTACACTACAGACTGCTTTTGGTACACTGTCATTATTTTATGATTTCTTAGGTCTGACATTTTGTTTAAGAATTCTGGGCAAAGCCAGAAATAGTTGTAGGGGAGGGTCAAAATTCAGGGATGATCTGTAAAGGCCACTGTAGTTCAGTTAGAAATTTAAGAAAACAAGAGGATTTGCATCAACTGGCATCAACGTGTAATATCTGAAGAACAAGTTTAATGTGCATTATCTGAAGAATAAGTTTAATGTGCATTATTCGAAGAACAAGTTGAACGTGCGTTATCTGAAGAATAAGTTTAACGTGCATTATCTGAAGAATAAGTTTAACGTGCATTATCTGAAGAACAAGTTTAACGTGCATTATCTGAAGAATAAGTTTAACATGCATTATCTGAAGAACAAGTTTAATGTGCATTATCTGAACCATTATCTGAAGAATAAGTTTAATGTGCATTATCTGAAGAACACTTTTAACGTGCATTATCTGAACAATAAGTTTAACGTGCTTTATCTGAAGAACAAGTTTAACGTGCATTATCTGAAGAATATTATCTGAAGAACAAGTTTATTATCTAAAGAACAAGTTGAACATGCATTATTTGAAGAACAATGCATTATCTGAAGAATAAATTTAATGTGCATTATCTGATGCATTATCTGAAGACCAAGCCTAATGTGCATTATCTGAAGAATAAGTTTAATGTGCATTATCTGAAGAACATGGCAAACGTGCATTATCTGAAGAATAAGTTTAACGTGCATTATCTGAAGAACACGTTTAACGTGCATTATCTGAAGAACACGTTTAACGTGCATTATCTGAAGAAAAAGTTTAACGTGCATTATCTGAAGAATAAGTTTAACGTGCATTATCTGAAGAACAAGTTTAACGTGCATTATCTGAAGAATAAGTTTAATGTGCATTATCTGAAGAACAAGCCTAACGTGCATTATCTGAAGAAAAAGTTTAACGTGCATTATCTGAAGAATAAGTTTAATGTGCATTATCTGAAGAACAAGCCTAACATGCATTATCTGAAGAATAAGTTTAACGTGCATTATCTGAAGAATAAGTTTAACGTGCATTATCTGAAGAACAAGTTTAACGTGCATTATCTGAAGAATAAATTTAACATGCATTATCTGAAGAACAAGTTTAATGTGCATTATCTGAACAAGCTTAACGTGCATTATCTGAAGAATAAGTTTAATGTGCATTATCTGAAGAACACTTTTAACGTGCATTATCTGAACAAGATTAACGTGCATTATCTGAACAATAAGTTTAACGTGCTTTATCTGAAGAACAAGTTTAACGTGCATTATTTGAAGAATACGTTTAACGTGCATTATCTGAAGAACAAGTTTAACGTGCATTATCTAAAGAACAAGTTAAACATGCATTATTTGAAGAACAAGCCTAATGTGCATTACCTGAAGAACAAGCCTAACATGCATTATCTGAAGAATAAATTTAATGTGCATTATCTGAAAAACAAGCCAAAGTGCATTATCTGAAGAATAAGCCTAACATGCATTATCTGAAGACCAAGCCTAATGTGCATTATCTGAAGAATAAGTTTAATGTGCATTATCTGAAGAACAAGCCTAACGTGCATTATCTGAAGAATAAGTTTAATGTGCATTATCTGAAGAACAAGCCTAACATGCATTATCTGAAGAAAAAGTTTAACGTGCATTATCTGAAGAATAAGTTTAATGTGCATTATCTGAAGAACAAGCCTAACATGCATTATCTGAAGAATAAGTTTAATGTGCATTATCTGAAGAACAAGCCTAACATGCATTATCTGAAGAACAAGTTTAACGTGCATTATCTGAAGAATAAGTTTGATCTCCGGCTTTCTTGACTGATGGTGATCCTCACTAATTTGAAGAAAATCAAAAATTTTACAAGGGACATGGCAAAATTATAAAGCAAAATCAGGGGCTGTTGAAAGGATGGGAATGCAGCAAAACTTCTGCTTCTGGGGCAAGTTATTAATAAGTTAATAACTGACTGCATGGAATTAAAAGGAAACCTTGCAGAAATATGTAATGCAACAGAGTTAATGTCCAAGAATAGGGTGATGAATGTTGGAGAGTTTGGAGTAATGTTCAAAAGTAGGGCTGCAAAGCTTTTTCCCAAAGAAATACACAGGCACAGCCGGAAGAATCTGAAGCTTTCCACAATGGGGGTGGAGAGGTGGGGGGCATTCTTGATATATTTATGGCAGTGTGCAGAGGTGACTTCAGAACCAGTGGGAGAAACACAGCCAAAGTGTTTGCTTTTTGCAAAGAAAGAAATAAATGTTACTCTTTGTTTCACCCCAGCCCGTAGCTCTTAACCAATCAGGGACAAATCTCAACAGAATCTGGGATCTCCAGAAATAATCAAGGATACATTTAAAATGTTAGTACTACTAATCTGAAACACTGACAGAATAAGAAAATGTGAGTCTGTGTACATTTTCTGAAGTAAAAGAAGTGTATAAGTAATCAAAAAAATGTCAAAGAAGCCCTGATTTCAACATAAATTTTAGTTTAACAATATTAGCTCTGCCCATTTTAGTCTCTCCTAAAACTAGTTACTGTTTTAGACATGGTGGTGAATTACATTAACAAATAATGACAATAGTTAGGGAGGAGCAAAAAGGCTTTACGAGGAGGAGCTTATTTACTGGAAAATCAAGTAGAAATTATAACAGACATTTGAGTTTCAGACTTTTTACCCTTCAGAAAATTCAGGCTAATACCGGTTATCTATCAACTGTCTAAGTTTTTTGAGAGCAATAAAAAATGTTGTCCCTGGTTTTGGGCCTTTTGTTTATAGCTTTGTCCAGATGTTTTCTGCTAAGTGGCCAATAGGTATGGCTCACATGTAATTTTTCTGCTATTTGTAGTAACCGGACTTTGCTACTGCCCAAATGTGGCAGAATGACGGATTTTATCTCATAATTTTGGCCATTCTTTGAACATTGGAGGGTTCTGGATTTTTGAGTCCCCAGACCTGGCAGCTAGCTTAATGCAGACTATAAGAGGTGGGCATAGTGAAAATGAGTTTGCCTGATAGACACAAGGTAAAGGGTTTGATTCCCAACTTTGATTGGTGGTCATGGGGGGGGGGGGGTGCAGAGCCTGTATGTATGAAGGGCTGAATTGGTAATCACAATACTTTTAATATCATCCCTGCAAGATAGTTAACCTAAAAATTAACCTATAAAAGGGATGGGGCACTTCTTCAATTTTTCCATCACTTTCTCTGAGAGGTTAAGGAGAAGGCAAGCGATAGCAGGAGACTTTTAGCATGAAAGCACAGATAGGGTCTCACTTTTAACATTGGTTTTAATAGTTGGGGGTGTGCTTGTGTTGAAAGTGGGTGGGCAGGCATTTTCCAGGTGGTGGTGGGGGGGGGGGGTGAGAGTTTTAGTTAATATCTCTTTCATTGATTTTACCAATGTGCTTGGATTCATTCACCCCATGGCCACAATCAAGGTTATTTTGAGGCACTTTGAATTAATTTGTTTCCCGAGAAGTTCACAGTCATAGTGTGCTTCATGCACACAATGATAAGTATGGCACCATTTCAGTGAGTTGAAGCAGTAAGTAAATGGATGCCATAGAAGAGGGGTCTGTGTGTGTTTGTCTGTTGTGAGAAGGAGTAGTTGGGGAAGATGGTGGCTTTTCCATGCCAGCAAGTGCAGCTACTACATGCACACTACTTATCTGAAACCTGTTGTAAGTTTGGTAGGGTTATGCGGGGTTATTTTAGGTATAGCTTTTCCTTTAATGCAGATGCCATTCCAGGCTGCATAGTTGGCTGTATTGGTAGAGGTATGGAATGGTTAATTTTTCTTTACCCTGATTGCTTCTCCTTCCATCTTCAAGATGAGGAATGTGTCATTAACAAAGTTAACTAGGAAGCTCATAGGATTGTTAAATGTGATAATTTTATTTCTAAAATAGGCCTTTTAAAGAAATAATATGATTCAGTTCTACTTACCATTCATATCAGTTAAATTGTTAATACGGAATGTGCGACAGACTTTTCAATGTGCAACTTCGAGGAACAGGAACTTTAACGACCCTAAATGAGGAATGTTCCTCAAAATGAAGTCCACTTGAGAGGCATGGGCATGCTATGGAGGTATTTTACTCTTTGTTTTAAGCATCTTAATTTCATTGCAGGATTCATGTTGCTGTTAGAGCTGCTTGTGAACAAAGTAGCACATGGGGGCGTTTAGGGGTCATTTTAAAGTATAGGTTCAGTTATTGCTGCTGGTGTCATAAAACCATTTTGCTGCAGTATGTTCCTTCACTGGTTGTGAAAGGATTTGCTGAGGGATATAGTGGTGCCAGGTTATTGAGGACAGGAGATGTGGAGCAGGGTTGTGGCTTTGCAATTGATGAACAAGTTAGGCCCTTGGCAGCAACTAATGTTGTCATTAAGAAGTTTTGGTTTATGTGTGTGCAGAGGATTTACAGTTTTCTTTTCTTTTGCAGATGGGGAAGCACAGAGTGGGCATCAGTGGCCTGAAGGAATTATACCTGACAGGTTTTGGATGCTGCTGTGGTAGATGTTCCAGCTGCGGGACTGGTGCACAATGAGATCTCAAATAATCCTACTGTAGTTGAGGCTCATTTAGGCATGTCAGAGTTGATGCGGTTTGGGAGCAGTGTGGGGACAGGTGAAGATGAGGTAAGTCAGGAGCAGGGTGAAGCAGGTTTGAGGTTTGTTAATGGGGATTTGGTGTGTCCACAAGTGGGGTGCAGTCACAACAGCATGAGGTCGGGTCAGACCTTTTGGGCACATTAGCTGGGTTTAAGTTTTACGTTGACAAGGCTATGCCAATGGGTTGCGAGGTGGCCAGTGCTACTTTGTGTGGATATATGGTGAGAAGAGCTGTTCGGTGTGGTGTTCTGGGAGAGAGGTTGTCCATTCACTCATTGTGCATGGGTAGGGTATTGTATTTAGCAAGGGAAGGCATATTAAGTGAAGTCATTAAGACGGTGGATGGTTGATCGTTGAGTGATTTCTTGTTCTATAGTGGATAAATGGGTATGTTGACTGGTTAAATTACATTTTCTAGGTAAGGAAATTTCATTTTGGTCTTGCTTATATTCACTGGGTAGCAAAATGGGAATGCAGTTAGGCCGAATGGTCTGTAATTGGGTTTGCACTATTTTGTGTCACATTGAGCTCCTTTACGTCCTCCTGGTACATTTGGCAGATAATGATCTGAGCATAATTCTGAAGCCACAGTTGGTAGTTAGGAGAAGTGAGGATCTGTTTATTTTAAGGGGTTCTACCCAATTATGTGTATTGTGTGATCAGAGGTAGTATGTGGATTCTGAGGAAGTCTACGGACGAAAGTGGAAAATTAAAAAGTTTACGCTATTTGTTGTCGTGGATCCATTTGCAGGTGCCTTTGCCTTGTCGTTGTTTTACTGGTTTTTGTTCTGCTTTTTATTACTTAGGCAATTGGCTGCTTTGGGTAGTTATATGATAGGGCATTGGGATGGCTATGACAGGGATCCCTTTTGGTTCAAAGACGATGGATTACATACGGATGATTTTGGTTTGGACCTTTTCAGCATACACTTAGATTTGTTTTGGAGGCTTTGCTGAACATTTTGTGTAAATGAGGGGGGAACAGCCTGTGCCAGGCTGGTTTGGGGAGAAGAGGGGCAGGCTTGTCCCTCTTCTGTTCCCTCTCTCATGTTGGATGTTTAATTTAATCAGTTGGAGAATGAAAGTGAGTGGTGGGATGCTGCCTGATAAGTAAGAAAGCGAGCAGAGATGAGGACACTGCCTGATAAGTAAGGAAGGGAGAGGATGTGAGGACATTGCTTCATAAAGAAGTGAGTGGAGGTGAGGACACTGCCTGATAAGTAAGGAAGGGAGAGGATGTGAGGACATTGCTTCATAAAGAAGTGAGTGGAGGTGAGGACACTGCTTATTTGGTTAGGGTGAGTGGGGTTATGCTGACTGATAAATGGTTATATAGATGTTCATGTCATGATCAATAAATTAAAATGTTCAATAAAGTTACATTTATGGAAGTTTAATAAAGGTCGTCAAATGTCATTTGGTGTGGTGCATTTTTTTGAAGGGGACTGCTGTCTGCCATGGCCTGTGACCAAGGAAAACTTAACGAAGTTTTTGCAGTATCTAGATTGTAATTATTCTGGTTTAACTTTTCTGTACAAGTTGATTTCACATTCATCGACTTTTTGGATTTCCTTGTAACTAAATTGGATGATGGTTCTTTTCCTACCTTCATTTGTAGGAAACCATTTTCAATGAAAACGTATTTAACACCAGATAATTGTTATCCATGGCACATGATTCAGAATATACCAGCAACACAGTTTGTTTGTTAAACGTATTTGTGACAAGACTTACAATTTAATATCTGTTATGCATATCTTGGCACATGCGTTTAAATGTAGGGGATATAGCATGATGCATGTGCAGGGAACCATGTAAGAAGTGTACAATATTGACAATATTTTGAAAAGGGAATTTTGGACAACCTGGATATTAAATTTGTCTTGACATATAGAATTAATACCCCCGAAGATATGAAACTGATAAAAAATTGGAGTATATTAATTTCTGACCCATATTATAACACCCTTAATAAATGTTTGTCTGTTCACATATAGGAATGGAAAATTTTTCCCAGTACTTTAACCATTTCAAAGAGCTTGTAACCCAACAAAAGGAGAGATGACTCTAGAATACTTGAAGGGAGCTATAACTGCTGAAGATGTTCAGCTTGCAATTATGTATCGCAGACTAACCATTTCACAATCTTTGAAGTAAAAGGAGTTGCTACATGTGATGTCAGGTGAGAGGTGTATTTAGTAGAATGTGTATGGGTCAAACTAAGCATATTCAGAAAGAACATAGATCAGCACATCTATGTTCATATAAGATGTGAAAAAGCATGTAGCACTTTGTATAGCTACATACTGACACACACCACAACTAGTTCCTCTTTTATTGGAGACAGTTTTGTGGTTCAAGGACCCATTAACTTCTGATTATTTTAACTAGGACATGTTAAATAATAGAGAAAAGCTGTAATATACTAACAAGTGTTGTTTTTGCACATGTTCTTAATGAGTAATACTGACATGTGAAAGATTTCTCATTTTTCTTTTCCCCCCACCATCAACACTCATACAAATACTTTTTTGAAAGAATTTAAAGGATATAAATGGATAGATAGATAGATAGATAGATAGATAGATAGATAGATAGATAGATAGATAGATACCCCCTCCACCAATGTGGGAGGCTGCACCACCACACCCTTCCCTAACTAAATATACCAACTCTGAGAACACACTACAGTTGGGAAAAGGGCAAAGTCCACTTTGTTGGCCAACAGGTTACTTACCGTGGGAAAGACTTCTACAAGACAGTCCTTCACTGAAGTGAGGTTTCAATGTGTTCATCTTGATGATTTGGTTTTCGATATTGTGGGCTTTCAATGTTTTCAGGTAGACCCATATATATGTAACACTCCCCTAACTGATATAAATTCGGTGTAGATTTTATTTATTTAGTATTTATTTATTTGCATTTGTTTACTGCGAGATCTACTGGGCCAGGGTGAGCTCATTTTTAGTAGAAGCCGGGGGAGAAAAGTTCCAAAAGCAAACAACATGATAAAGCTACAGAATCAAAATACAGACATCAAGCAGCGATGGTACAGAACACTACATTACTGAATAGGGCATACAATAAAATAGATAATAGTAGTTATTCAGATGTTAGATTTTAAGTATGCAAGCCAAACAAGTGATGACATGAGATAATAGCAAATGTATGAACAATACAGCATTGCAGTTTTGCAGTAGAGAGGGAAATATGGAGAGCAGCAGATTAAAGATTCTGCGATTAAGGTATAGCCTTAGAGCTAGTGCTATTTAGGCATCAAGACTGAACAGAAGATATAGTAGTAGCCGATATAGTAGATTATGTGTGGCTGGTTGGCACATAATAGACTTAGTAAGTTAGAAGCACTGAATATATATATGAGGAGTCTTTTTTGTATTTGTTTACATTCATTCTCAACTGCCACCTCTCTGCTCTCTTTGTCAGACATTTGTACACCTTCCTTAGTCTTTCCCCTGTCATTATGCTGCCATAAAAGTAACCAATCTGTTTCTCATTTCTACAAAATATAGCTAAAATGAATACATTGAAAACTACGGGACTCTGGATGACATTCTCAGTATTATACAGGTCATTTTCCTTATTCCAAACCACTTCTTTTTCCTGAGATTCTGTTATTAGAAAGGGGATTAACTTTTGTACCTGCAGAGAGGTCTGGTCTCTCTGAAGTTCTAATTAGTTTAAGACTGTTTATCATGAATGTTGCTTTGAAGCTTAACTTTAAAGACAATGCGGTTGTGAATAATGATTTGGCTTTTAAAAGACTGAGTACGTTTCAACCACCTTTAGATTCAACTTTAGAACTATTCAGTAAAAAATGTGAATATGAGCTGTTCAGTTAACTTTCGGCTTCACCCTCTGACTATGTTAATGGTATAAAGGGACATGATTTTTATAATTTGAGTAAAGAAGAAAGATCTGCCCTATCAGCTTTACAAAAAGATGACATTGTTGTGTTTAAAGAAGCTAATAAAGGTGGAGCAACTGTGATTTTGGACCGTGATTTTTATGTAAATTCTATTATGCTAATGCTATAAGTGATTTAAATGTTTATGAAAAGGTAGATATCAACTACATATGGGATATACAATGCTCTATTTTCTTTACTGGTCATGACTGTCTTAAGAATTTTTAATCACAGAGCAATTTGCACAGTATTTGAATGTTGAGTACCCTGTCATACCTATTTTTCAGGGCCTTCGAAAGATCCATAAAGATTCTTTTTTACCACCTTTTAGGCCCACAGTTTCAGGTAGGAAATGGGTGACTGAACTCTTCTCAATTTACATTGATACGCAGCTATGTCCTTTGCTGAAGAATGTTAAAACAGTGTTGAATGATACACAGCAGTTTCTAAAGGATTTTTATCAGTTTTTACAGGAGAATGTTGCTGATTTGAGTAACTGTCTTTTACTTACCTTAGACGTGGAGTCTTTATTTACCTGTATACCTAATCTGGAAGGTATTGACATGATAGTGACTTTGGAGATAAAGAGATTGATCTCCTATATCTTTTTCTCGAAGTTGTGTTGGAAAACAATGTTTTTATGTTTCAGGCTGGATATTACCTGCAGAAAGTTGGCGTAGCTATGGGCACCTCATGTGCCAACAGCTACGCCAGCATGGTACTGGCTCAATGGGAAGAACAATTTGTTTTCAATAGTATATATAAATCTTCACTGTTGTTCTACAGGAGATTTGTTGATGAAGTGGTTTTGCTTTGGGATGGCAATGAGCTACAGCTATCAGCCTTTGTCAACTATCTACATACTACCATCTCTTTTTTGAGATTTACTTGTCAAGCATCATTCACAGAAGTGATATTTTTAGATGTGCAAATGAAAAGGAACACAATGGGAAATTTTGTGACTAGGCTTTATAGAAAGCCTTGCAGGAGAAACAATATTCTTAAGCGTGATAGTATGCATCCTTCACATGTGTATAGGAATATCATGAAAACTCAGGGGATGAGAATCTCTCATTTCAATAATACAGAGGAAGGCTTTGCCATTGACCTTGAGAGACTCTCAAGTGATTTTGCTTCCAGGGGTTACAGTCCTAGTGAGATCACAGCCATGACTGAAGAAGTTGAGTGCTTGAGGTCCACTTTCAGCTTCTCCCTATTTTTCTGATATGGCTGCTGAGGTATTGCCCTCTACAACCAGGAAGGCTAATAATGTGCCACTAGTTCTACCATATGCAAGTGATTTTAGGCAGATTAGACAAGTGGTGGATACAAATTGGAATATCTTGACCACAGATGATAGGATTAGAGATATTGTGGTTGTGAAACCCCTTTATACTTATAAAAACAAAAAATCTTTAACAGAACGGGTTTGTTCTAGGGATTATTAACATGCTGAAGGTTTTATGGCTGCTGAACATCAGACCCCTAGCACTTTTCCTTGTGGAAATTGTAAATACTATCCATCTATAGAAACTCAGATGTATTCATACATCCAATTTCAAGACAAGAGTTTGTGTTTAAGTTCCATGCACATTGTAAGACTAGAAATATTATTTATCTAGCAACATGTGTAGCTTGTGAAAGTTTCTATTTGGGAAAAACCAATAGAATGTTGTATGAGTAAATCCGTGAACATAAATATGCTATAAAGAAGGCTGATTTGACTAATGCTCTTCCTAAACATGTATTAGAATTAGGTTTTTTACACTAATTTAAGTTTAGAGTTGTGGAAATAGTATATAAAGGAGCAAGAGGTGGTGATTTTAGTAATTTTACGGAAGAAAGGGAACTTTTAAGTTCTATGCTGATAGGAAACCAGGGTTAAATGACAAGGTTTCTTTAAAGCCTGTCCTGAAATCCAGAGATTTACATAGATGATTGAAAGTTTTTGTTGGCTGTGTAACTATTTAAATTTTTGTTTCTGATGGTGTTGTTTTATTTAGTCTGATGAATAACATTTTGTTTGAAAGCACTTACTGTGTTATTAAATTAGTTATACTGAACCGCCTTGGCTTTTGGGACTTCTTTTTTAATTTTTCGTGTTTTGGCTGTTGAAGGAAATTTCAATTGTTTTCCTGTTAGAGGTATTTTATTACTTTTTTGAGTATTCTTGTTGTGTTCTTTAACCCAATGATAAGCCATAATTAGGCTTGACTGACAGCTCCTTTCTGGCTGGATCAAATAGTCGCTTTCCTGGTGATAGAAGTTAGACTTTCCCTCATGATTGTCCTACTTTAGTGACTACCTGGGCTATTATAAGAGTTGGCTGGCTAGTGAGATGCAAGGAAACAAAAACATGGAGTAAGAGCTACAGAGAAGAAGCATACATTTGACACTATGACTAAGCATAAACCTATTGAAGACAAACAGTAAAGCTAAAAAAAAAAATGGTGCACCCAGAACAACAACCTCACATTAGCTGGCCATGTAGAAAAACGTATGCAGCTAGTCACAGAAGCAATGGTATTCAGTAAATCCAGTTTATCAAGGCTGGTATCAATGATTAATCAAGAATGATATGAGATTAGGAATCAACAGTAGATATCGTAAACCAAAAATCCTCTTTTATATGAGGGTCAAAGAGCTCTTTACATTCCAAGTTGGAAGTGCTCCATACCCTGTACTTTTATATTATCTCCTCAAGACATCCACAGCCATTTCAGAACAGGTCTGCAATTACTTTACAGGTTCACTTTCACACCATTCCCTTTTATCAGATTCAGCAGTAGGCACATTGGAATTAGAGAATAACTATTCAACAAATGTTGGTTACAACAGACCACAGGACTGACCCCTCTAACTCATACCAAGACCAGTGCTGCAACAGGAGCTGAGCATGAGGAAGAACAGCCTACATTTTTTGTCAAATGCTTGAGATTTCATACAGAAATGACTAATTATTAATTCTGAGGAAGCTGGTTTCCTAAAAAATTGGTTCCCACTATCTTGCAGTTTCTCAGACACTTTAAATCATTCCTTTTCACTGACTGCAGTCTTTAAGGTATAGTCTTAGGAGTGATCTGATCTATAAAGTTCAACACAGGTTGTCTCTTGAAGAGGCACTGAGAGGTATATTTAAATTTGTGCTTTAGCAGAGGTTATCACATGACATCAAGCACCATGCTGATTCACAATGGCTAAGCCTTTTTTTCCCTTCAGTAAGCACTACAAGCATAGCTTCTTCCCACATGAGAACCAGATAGATGGTAGAGTTCTCCTGGAATATAAATAAAAATACTCTTTCTCTAATTTGTTGATTGTGTACATTTCATAGTTCATAGTTCATAGGTTCATAGGTTCATACTAGGCTATCTGCCCGAGGGCATTTATTTGGAGAAACTATGCCCATTATTTTGCTGTGCCTCTGTCGAGCAGTGACACTGAGGTAACCATCCATTGGTCAAGATTCCTCTTGAACAAGGCCAGCTTTGTTCCACAGCATAGGAGTCTTTGGGTGATGAATCTATCCCTCCAGCTCTAGATTTTTGAGATGAAGCATGTTCATCAAATCTGGGTTTGACATGGCCTTGTATGTCAGGCATAGGTCACCTCTGAGCAAGCGGTAAGCAACTGAATATAACTGGAGTTCTTTCAGTCGGGCAGCATAAGACAGATTTTTGAGACCCTTTATCCTTTTGGTGAGGAACTTTTGTGGCCTCTCCAGCTGCTGCAAGTGTCGGGTCAGATACATTTCATTGGTCTGATGAGTGATGAGTATAGGGAGACTATGACTTCCCTTGATCTAGATGTGAATCCCTTCATGATAAGGTGGGCAATGTAGAAGGTCTTCCTAACTACTTTAGCAGTTTTATAGTTTTAGTACTAAGCTAACTGCCCATTATCTCCTGTGAGAATCAAACCCTGCACCTTGTGTTTGTAAGGCAAACAACTTAGCCATTAAGCCACCAAGTTTTAAAGTTCAACAGTATTACAGCAGTGAAAAGAACCTCTCAGCTATTTAGTGCTTCACTAATGCAGGAAATGAATTCATATACTTAATCTGCTAATCCTGTGGCCTTTGACTAGTTTCGAGACACATGTTGATAGTGATGATTATGATGAAAAATTAACTAGGCTTCCAGAGAAGTAAAATGTACAAAGAAAGTGTATGAAGAAATGATAACTGTACTTTATTCTGCTATATTATACAGGTGATAGGTTAGATCTGCTGACATTCTCAGTTAATGGATAATTAAAGCATAACCCATTTTTGCCCTAAATGCTTGAAAGCAAAGAAAAGTTAGCAGCAGCTATGTGGCTTAAACTGCCCCTTTCTGTATGTGAGATATATGACACATGTTCTCACTGGGTTAAACATGCACATGCAGTCTTCTGTTTATCCAGCTGTAGCTGTCTTGTACTGGCATCCAAGGAGCTACCAAGCCTGCCAGCTATGATGATGCAGGCAGTATCCTGAATGGTCTGACAGGTAGTATAGAAATGCAGATCTTGACCCAGCATGGTGCTCTGGCATGTGGGAATGCAGTTTATTAAAAGCATAAGTAAAATGCAAGTAAAATGCATAAGAAGCATAGTGTAAAAAAAAATTAGGAAGATGAATAACAGCAGTGATACAATGTAACTGATGGCAACAAACATTCTGGCATATTGGCCATTCCCCATTCCCACTTCATATATGTTGCAGATAGGAAGTGTTGTTCCATGAAGTCCAGTCAGATTTCTGAATATGCTGTCTGATATTCTTTCATTTAATTACAATCACAGATTACCAATAGTTCTGTTTAAATACAATAATATTCCATGGAACATATGGACTGAGTAGAACTACTTTGGATTTCTGTGAGCTACAAATATTTTTTCCAGAATCGTTTGATATGGCAACAGGCACAGCCAGCGTTTAAAATGAGACAATTAACATATTGCCTGTCATGCTAATGCTGCCCTTTTTGCTTTAACTGTACTATTCCATTCCTACTTTTGTGTTCATGTATTATTTGCTGAATTATTTACATAAATTAAATACAGGGCTGTCTTTTTACAGAGCTTAGATTTCTTGGAAAGATTTATTCAATGCAATGGCTAAGACATTTAGCCATCTGTGAAAGTACAATACATTCAGTTATTTGCAGAACCAGCACAGTGAACATTAATACCTTCAAGAGCTACATGTACATAATTCTAATCAAGTCAATTTTGTAAATGTGGTATCTTAAAATATCAGAATATACATTTCTGTCTGTTTAGTCCACTACTGTAAAGCAACTGTCATAACACCTTTGTATTAAGTTGCATCTATTTATAAACTTAATAGTGAATTGTATTGCTATGAAGAATTTGGAATAAGCAGAAATGGATGTTTTCCTGCTGATTAACGAGTGAATAAAACAATGTCACAGGGATTTGTCTAGAGATCAGTAATGGGCCTCATAGGCTGACAGTTCAAAAGATAAGAATGATATGGATGGTCTGTCTGTTAGGGACGGAGGAGAAGAATATCAAGGGCAAAGGAGAACAAATGTAATAAGAACAAGAAATAGCCCAGTGCTTGAAACTCCTCTAGACATGGTATATGTATAAGAAGAGATAAACACACTCAGCCAACCTTAAGAAGCTTGGCAGAAAGATGAAATACGTTGCATATTTATAATGCACAAATCATTTTTAGGCAAATATTGTCAGACATAAATATGAATAAACTGTTTTCTGTCATACTAGAGAAACAAATAGTTCTTTGTTAAGTCAAAGACCTTTTTGTTAAAAACAAAGGAAAAATACATAAGATAAAAAAGATAAAGGTTGGATAAGTAAATTTAGACAACATACGTTGTTAATATTAACCTTGACAAGGCCCTAAGCAGTAACTGAAAATTTAGCATGTTGGAATGAGAAAAAGATGTTGTATTAGAGGTCAACATGTCATTACAGTACCTGGTGGATTTATAACAGCACATTTATAGATATCGATCGGGGGTAATACAGATCTAAAATAAAGTGACAAGCATATGATGTGTTCAAAGACTGCTCCTTGCAAACATAGATACAAATGTAGTATTAAACAACTTGATCTGCAGCAGGTGTACAGCCAACATAGACCAACAGACTATGAGGCATCAAAAAGCCATCCTGCCAGAAGGTTTGTACCAAATAAATAAACATTGTCCAAATCATGGACTGAAACTAAATCTCAAAAAATGCATTTTTATATCCTTTGGGAAGTTATCTACCTCAGGGAACTACTACAGTAACAATACATCCCTAATGGTTGACCTAGTTGTTTGGGATGAGGAAACTTATGTGGACAGTGACCTACCTTTTGACCAATATTTTTACATTGTTATATGAAAATCCCTCTATATTGCATGGCTTATAAACAAAGGGATTATGCCTTGATCTAGAGATGTCATTGTCCCCTTTACTCAGCCCTCATTTGGCCAGCCATTGAATATAATGCACCCTTTGACATGTATCTGTCCAGATACATGCAACAAGTGGAATGCCCACAAAGGTACCTTACTAAAAGGATACAAGGCCTAAATAACATGTCCTACATGGACTGACTCAAAGCCCTTTCACTGTACTTAGTATCGCACAGACTGCTGAAAAGTGTCCTGTGTCTGGCATATGCCAATCCTCTGACCCATTACTGATGGATTTACAGCACATCAGCAAGTCAAATGGCATCAGAAATGCTTTATCTAGGGATCCAAACCACTTCTGCAACATCAAAAGAATAGTTTGGAGAGACAGGTATATCTAGGACTTACCTATGAACATATAAGCTACAACCTCTTTTCTTATTTTTGCACATGAGGTTGGGGTATCACTTCAACAGTGGCAATCATCTAGAGCCAGAGTTCACACCACCAGGAGGCTAGCCTTGCCACAGCTGTTTTCCATGCCACACACTTTCAGGTGCACTCACACCTATGGACAATTTAAAGTGTCCAGTCCACCTACTTCGTATCTTTGGAATGTGGGAGGAAACCCAGGTAAACACAGGGAGAACATTCAGACTCTACACAGAAGGCACCCAGGACAGAATGGAATGAAAGAACCTCTTGCTGCGAGGTGACAACACTATCCATTGCACCATTATGCCACCTTATGGTAATAATCCACATGACGTAGCATAAAGGTTGTGCTTTGCACACAACTGTGCTATGCTATTACAGTCATTGCACTATTGCATTATCCACTGGACCATTAGATAAAAATGTGAAAAGAAATACAATCTTAAGAGAGGTGAGATGGGTGTGTTTTAGACAGAGCAAAGGAGAGAATGAAGAGTTCAGTCAACATACAGCATAGGAAGTACAATAGTGTAGTATAAATACAGACCACAAGGGTTCCAGATAGAAATGTAAAACATCAATTAACATTCTGACGTGTGATCCCAAAAGTGAGATTACTGTGACTGTCATACTTCTCAACCTCTTAGAACAATAAATCTGGGCAAAGACCAACAAAATAGCGGGACAAAGGCCCAAAAATAGGGACATATTTTAAATATTGCTCTTACAAACTTAGAAAGTTGCTGTAGTAACAGGATTTGTTTTTACATTTACGCAAGGATTTGAAGTCTGGAACTGAAATGTATGCCATCATTTACTGACTTTAGTCCTCAGATCATCCCACTGATTTGCCAGAAAACCATAAATTTTATGAGGAGCGGAACAAAAATATGAGACAACAAATTTGGACATTCTGCAAAAATCTGGACAGTTCAGAGGTATGGTGACTGTTATACTAAGATTGATACTGTAGTGTTTCTGAATTACTGTTACTGGTAAATATATATATATCCAGTAGATCTATCTACCTTTAAAAATATCTATCTATGTTTGTGCGTGTATGTGTGTGTGTGTGTGTGTGTGTGTGTGTGTGTGTCTGTCTGACTGTGTAATGTACAGTCCCCATACTGGGGATGAATACCACTTAAAATAAACACTTAACGGTGTCAGACTGCATTTTAAGTTTTGTTTAAGTGATTGCAGTTTTGTGCTCACACATTTTATTGTTGATCTCTGTTGGACCATATTTTTGTCATGGAGCTGCATCACAGTATTAGGCAGTATACTGCATAATCCAGCAAATGATGTGAGCACACTGACAAAATGGAAGCATACCTCTAACCTAACAGTAAACTTCAACCCTTACTCCTATATCTCATCTCTCCAAAAATGTGACTGGGCCCTGCTAAAATACCTCAGTCTAGACAAAGACATCCATTTCTTCAGTAGCACGTTCCTAAACATCCTAAACTCCCATGCCCCCATATGAAATGCTAGAGCCAGGACCCAAATCTCCCATTGGCTTCAAAAATGTACTAAGGTACTTAGGAACCAAAGAGATAAGCCTTGGGAATACTGGTAACAAACAAAACCCCAGTCCTCTAGACAATCCTTCCTTGAGCTGTGCAATAAGGCCAAAAAGCAATTAAAAATTGATAAACCCCTTTACTATCAGTCCACTCTAAACTCCTCCCACCACAACCCCCAGCAGTTCCATCCTTCACCCAGGAAAAGTACACACACACCTCTCTCCTACCATACCTCCCTCCTCTAATGGTATTGCTCACTCTTTCAATAAACACTTCACTGAAACCATTCTAATATTAGCCAAACAGCACAGCCCTCCATCCATCATCCCCACACCCAAACCAAATACTCTATTCCTATCTTTTTCTTTCACCTCAGTACCCACCTCCTATATCAAGAGACTTTTGACAAAATTTAAGCCTACAAAACTAGCAGCTGATAATCTCCCTGCAGAATACCTAAAATAGCAGCTGATGCCTTAGCATATCCTGTTTCCACCTTGATTAATTGTTCCATATCTGAAAGCTATGTTCCCACTCTGTGGAAAATATCACACGTCATTCCCCTCCATAAAGGTGGCTCCTCCACTAAACTCTCCAATTACTGTCCCACTGCCATCCTCTCTCCTCTTTCCAAGAAACTCGAGAAGTGCATAACCTCTCAAGTCTTAAACTATCTCCTAGCTAATAACCTCCTCTCCAGCACCCAGCATGGCTTCAGACCTTACCAGAGCACACCTACTGCACTACTCTCTTTCACAAATACTGTCCTCCATAATAAAAACAATGGCATGTTCTCCACTGTTGTATTCCTTGATCTATCAAAGGCTTTTGACATGGTCTCACACAAAATTGTAATCTCTGTCCTCTCTAACCTATACTTTTCCCAAGCTGCCACTGATTGGTTTCACAGCAATCTAACTGGACGCCAACAATCAGTTTTTTGGAAAGACAACCAATCCCCTCGACTTCCTGTTACATTTGGTGTACCCCAAGGCTCCATTCTTGGCCCCCTACTTTTCTCCCTTTTCACTAATAACTTACATTACTGCCACTATCCATGCTATACTCATACAGTAGCAGATGACTCCACTCTCATCTGCTCTGCCCCAACTATATCAGAACTCCAAAAGATCACACGGGAAACATTCTCATCTGTCGAAATCTGGCTTTCCAATGCTCAACTGCTTCTCAATCCCAGCAAAATTAAACTCCTTATCTTCCAACCCCCAAACCTATCCAGTTTCCCCACTTTAATATTTTAGCCAAAGGCAACACTGTCATCTCCCCAGTAGGTCACACCAAACTATTTGGTGTGGAGGTTGACAACAATCTCAGATTTGACACCCACATAACTCTTACCATAAAAAAGTACACAGAAAGCTCGTCACTCTGTATAGAAACAAACATTACCTCACCAAGACAGCCAGAATTTTGGTTGCAAATTCCCAACTAATCTCCACCTTACTTTATACCTCTCCTATACTTACTAGCCTTAGGCTGACAGACCTAAGCAAGCTTGAAGCTTGCTACAATAAAATTGTTAATTTTGTCACAGGAGCATCATATTGCATCCACCACTGCATCCCTCTTAGGGAACTCGACAGGCTTGAATTCCCTCAACTTCTTCACCTGAATCAACTCTCACTTGCCCACAAACTAGTAAACCATCCTCTTAAAATCCTATCCCTTCAAAACCTCCTCCAACCCTACAGCTCAGCTAGACCTCTGTGTTCTAGCAGCAAAAATCTACTTATCACCAAAACCAAAACCTCAGCAGGTGAGGCTCTTTTCTCCTGTGCCATATCCAAACTCTATAACAACCTCCTCCCTCTATAACTATGTTACCTTCTTGCTGTCAATTCAAGACCGCATTTAAATCTCACCTAAAAATACACTGTCTATGTCCTTATTCCAAACCTGACTAACCCCCCCCCCCCCCCGGCCAATATTACCTGCTCAAATACCTTTCCTCAGCATAGTTTACATGACTGTGGTCCTACTTGCCTGGCACAGAATATACTGATAGTAACATTGCTAAATCCACTATTTCCATGTAACTCCTACATTGGTTCTTTATATTGTATACTTAACTCATGTAAATAACTGTCTGTACATTTTATGTTGCTACTTCATTATTGTAATCTCACTGCTCTTCTGCTATACTTTTCTGACAACTGTGTTGAGCTTTTCTCACTGGGCCTCCACTGAAAAAAGACGTTTGTCCTGTTGGAATTTCCCTGTAAACAAAAATAAATAAATAAATAAAATAAACATTATTAGGCAGTGTACTGCATAATCCAGCAAATGATATTAACACACTGCCAAATTGAACCAGTTCGCTAAGCTAACAGACAGACCCATTTGTAGCACACAATATAAAGCAATGTGATATGGGAAGCTATTGTATAAGACTGAACAAAGTACTGGACATAGGAGCAAAAATGAAATGTGCCTGTTAGCATCATGGCATACATGCAATAAAATCTAAACTCAAAACTGTATTCTGGGCATATAAATGTAAATAGTTGATGTGGAATGAAGACATAAAAAATAAATATGTGACTATAACTTTTAATAATGAATTACCAAATTAATAGGTGGTGCATCTACTTTGCTGCTGTGTCACAGTGCTTGCAAAAGATATGAAAAAAGACTGTAATAACAAATTTGTAAAACAGACGTGCTGATTTCAGCATACATTGATGGTTAAGCAAAGCAACATACAGCCAGATGAAGAGAGAAAGGCATTTGAATATATGAATGTGAAACACAGAGTGACACATGGGAAAGAAGAAACATCTAAGAATACACACATCTATAATAGACAATACTAATCAGGTAAGGTTCTAATACTAGAAAATCATGGGGTCTGCTGGTCCCTGTGACTCCTTATGAACTCCATATGACCCTTCATGCATTTAAGAAATGCTACTCACAGACAATTTTTATGTACTGGATGTCAGAGCACAATCTGGGTGTAATGCACCAGTCTTGCCAAATACTTGGTGAAGGCACACTGGAGCATTCCTCATGATGTGTGCGCATGCTATCACAGCCTGATCCCTCTGAGTTCTCTGTAAAAATATGTCCTGCAGGGTGGCCATAATGAGATCCATGCCACATGAATGAAAATGTGGATCAATATTCTGTTCACCCTGAAACTGAAACAGACCCAGACCTAGTAATTTCTGAATATACAAGACATCTTATTCCATTATAACCTAAATCAGCAAGACATAATCAATGTGATCATTTAACCTCTTACTATCAGAAGTGAAGGAGGGTCTGCTTGTTTACATTCAGACATAAAAAATGTGAAGTGTATGTATAAATTGTATAAATAATCAGTAGGACATGTACACATAGAGATCCCACATGGAGATGTTAATAACTTACTGCTGCAAAAATTTCTCATCACTGTATAATCATCATCTTGTGGTTGTGTGAATAAAATCGTCATCATAGCTATGTGCACATCCTCTGATTGGCTGTGCATGCACATTTTCTGTGCATGCGTGTCCTCTGATTTTCTGTGCACGCATGTACTCTGATTTTAGTGGACTGACTTGTATTCTTCACATACCTAGATATAACATCACCTTGAGAAAAACAATCAGCCATTCTCAAAGCTGGCATTATTTCAGTATATATATATATATATATAATATCTATATACATATATATATATATATATATATAGATATCTATAGAATGCTGCATAGGTTAAGTGATACTTGTTGCAATCAAAGTTACAGTAGCTACATAATCATACAGCTATAAGAATGCTACTAGATAAACATTGTGTCCCAGTGAACTATACTGCCATGTCCTCCAATGCAGTGTACAACAGATGATCTCATAGCATTTTGTGTTGGCCTGGCTACCATAAGTCCACAACCTTTCCAAGTAGAATGCAGGGGTAAAACCATGAAAAAATATTACACAGACACACACGCACACATACACACTCATATTAAGCCACCATGTTGCATCTTCCTATAGTAATGTAAGGCTCTACAGCATTCAGAGACAAATCCTGAAGATTAACATAGTACTCACCATGCAAACATTAGTGGGATAATGCCATATTATACAACATGAGATGTGTATTGCTGGTACTTATTAAACTGGTCTAGGTCATGTGCCATGTCATGTACCTTCAGCTTCTCAAATAATTCACACTGGCAACAATGACAACTATTCCACCTGTGAAGATACTGTTCTCTGGCTTGCATGATGTCTGATAACACATGAAAATACCGCCGCATCATATCTCACAGTTCATAATGCTATATATAATGCCACCCTTTACAAAAAAGCTGTTCATAACCAAGTTTAATGTCATGGATGCTGTGAAGTTTTCTGTTTTATGCCACCTAAATGGATTGGTGCCACCAC
Organism: Protopterus annectens; assembly: GCF_019279795.1. Lineage (NCBI taxonomy): Eukaryota > Metazoa > Chordata > Ceratodontiformes > Protopteridae > Protopterus > Protopterus annectens. The sequence continues at coordinate 324,148,869 of NC_056751.1, forward strand.
AATTCATAGTCAACACAGTAGCAAAATTCTTTCAAAAAGCAAGCACCAGGCAGAAGAATGCAGGAGACCCTAATGACAACTGCAGCTAGAGAATGCAGCCTACATGCAATATGCTTATGCAACACCTTGTGCTACTATTACAGGTGAGAATGTAAGACACAAATTAGAATGTGGTGCAGATCAGATATGCAATACAACACACTGCATTGTGGAGTTACAAAGTCTGCAATGAATAATACAGCAGTATATATCTGCTTCAAGCTTAATTGTTTGCAAAGCCTACACACATGAGAGTTAAATATGTTTATCAATATATTAATTGTACATTATGTATGCACATTTTACCTGATTGCATTATTTAACATGGGAGCTGTACATAGCATTTTGAATATACAAATTATATTAAAACACGTTGCAACACTATAGGAAGGCAGGCACTGTGTAATACATAATATTTTAGAGTTAATCAGGACTTGTACTTCCCTGTATTGTAACTGAATAATATTCTGGGCAACATGATGGCTCAGTAGTAAAACTTCAGCATTATAGCTACCAAGGTGCAGTGTCAAAAAGATAAAAAAAAGAAAACCTAGAAAAGAGAGAATCTCAAAAAATCACTCTTCTTAAAACTACTTTTTTGATGGGGGGGCAAGGCCCATTTGCACCCTCAGACCCCCAAACCTATAAATACAAACTCCAAGATTGCCATGCCTCAAAAGAAAGGGAATATTCTGAGAAATTGCATCTGGACTTGATATATACAACTCCGATCTTTCAGCCATTCTGTTTCCATGTTTTGGGACTCAGTCTAGTGGGTTCAATGTTTCAAATGGTTACAGGAAAGGAATACATAGTCATGCTGTTCTCCTTTGCCAAGATTCAGAGATCATGAGCACAATAGAAGGAATAACAATTCAATGAACTTATTCATATAGGACAATTTCTTTTCCAGGAACTCCTAGAAAGAGGATTGCAGCTGTTGTCTCTGGAGTACGCACCCTTGCAGTGTTGGAATGGTCGTTACAGTTATGGGTAGAGAAGCAACTTTTCCATTTATGTACCTACATTAGTCTAAAAGCTATTTTCTTGCTTGCTATTTTGTTCTCAAGCTCCTTTTTTCAGGAATAAGTAATTGAAAGTAGAAAAAGAATCTGGAGCATTTCTCCCCGGGCCTCCGCTGAAAACAGGCTCTGTGGTACCTAGTCGGACATTCCCGGTCAACAAATGTTAAATAAAATAAAAAATAAAATTAGGGACCATATGTATACCATCAGAGTTAAGAATATTAAAAGTGCTTTATTTAAGTATACTTTAACTTGTGGTTCCTTTAAAAAATTTATTTTTCTATTTTGGAACATTTGTCTGTTGATTATAGAGGAGGATGTTTTAAAAAGCAAATAGTAAAGAAAGGAACTTCGTGGCAGCTGAAAATGCAAGCTGACAGGTTTGTTGGGCTGAATGATACATTTTGTATTAAATATTTTTTTATAAATGTTTTAAGCATTTTTTTGATACTTGCACGTTATATTAATTAATAACAGTTTCATAGTCGGCCTTAGGCATAGGGAAACTAGGCAGCCTCCTAGGCCACCGGTCTAGCAGAGGTGCTTTTCAAATAATCTGGATGATGTGGTGTAGTGGTACATTGCAGGGCTGATTATTTTTTTAAACCCCTGCAGCCTCTTAATCCTGCTCTGCCCCCCCCCAACCAAAAAAAAAATTTGACTTTATTCAGCTGTTCTTAGTTTAACTCTCTTAGTTTGCTGTTCTGTGTGCTCTTATCTGTTCAGTTGCTCTTACTCTGCACTTATTACTGATTTTTAGTAGCCTCCTAATTTACTGCCTTCTGCACTTGTTTTTAGTCCTTTGTTAATTTAATTGCAAAAAAAAAAAAAATCTAAGCTTGTTTCCTGCCTTTCCTGTAACTAGTCTAGTCCAGATACAGATTTGCTGTATCCAGGACTGTTTGTAAACTTCTGAGTCCCCCAAGCCTTTCTGTGTCGGAAGGAAGCCTTCTAGCTTGTCAGTGATAGTGGTAAGCACTAGGTAGCCATCTACTACAAGAGGAGTGGTCTCTGGCCCAGAAATTGTAGTTTATTGGCCGTTTGAGCAGTTTTCCATCTCTTTCAACTTTCTGGTCTAAAAGCCCGCATTTGCGCTTTTCCCGCCTTTGTTGTAACTAGTCTAGTCCAGATACAGATTTGCTGTATCCAGGACTATTTGTAAGCTTCTGAGTGGTGCCAAAGACTGCTCTTCAATTTTTCCCTTAGATCTGCAAGTTCTCGACTATTCTGCACTTTTACTAGCTTATTAGTCTAGCACTTTACCAGACTTCTGGTAGCAAATATTGTAGAACACAAACGTGCGATCAGCACTAAACATTTTACAAGGAAACAGCTCCAGTACATATTATTAATGCCCACCCCTCCAGGCATGTCTAAAGGTCAGTTCCCTGTGCTTTCTCCTATTAACCTGGTGAACTTGGGCATCCTGAGGCAATGTAACAACTGCCTCATGTACACCGACAGCCCTCTCCTCTCCCAACACTCAGACTTATGAGGGATGCACTTACATATCCAAACTGGAAGCCATGCACTCTCCAGCCAAAAACATAATAGCTGGTCAAGAGGAGAAGGCCAACACTTGCACCACACCACATGGAACACATCACCCTCCAGAACACACACCAGCACTGCCTTCACATAAAAACACAAACCACACACCTACTTTTACAGAGGAGTTAAATAAAAATCTACCCAAACAGCAGAGACCTCCAAGGCAGAAATGCTCTTGACCACCACAGCACAACACTAATCATGAGACACATAACTTTCTTAAACAGTGTGCCACTCAACCAAAGCCCCTAAGGCAAAACAGCATGCCCAACACACTAGTCATAGGTGACGTGATAGTGAGGCACACTGATGTCCCACTCACTAGGCTGAATAAGGAGAAAGTAACAGTCAGCTGCCTGTCAGGTGCCAGGATCTGCCACATAATGCATGCACTCAGGTCCCTCAACAACAGGTACAAATATGACTCAGTCATTGTACATGTGGGTGTGAATGACCTGAGATGTACCTCCCTGGACTACATGAAAAGAGACATGGAGGAGCTCTCGGATTATGTAGCCCAAGCAGGTATGACCCTAGCCCTGAGCAGCATCCTACCATTACCCAGAATGATACCACAGTACAAGGTGAAAAGGATTGATTTCAACAATTGGCTAAGTTTCTGGTGTCACTCTAAGGGGATCCAGTATCTGTCTACCTGGGATGACATGATCGACAGACCTCGATGCTTTGCCAGAGATGGCCTGCATCTGTCACCCCTGGGCTTCCAGATACTGGCCAAGGCTCTTGCCACCCCTATAGTGCCTTTTTTAGGCAGTGTTCCAAAGACCAAATTCCCACCATAACAGCTACAAACAAATGCAATCTGAGGGTCATGCTGCTCAACTTTAGAAGTCTAAATCTCAAAATGCACTCACTCAAAGCACTCCTTAAAATGGAGAACATCGACATTTGTGCTGTAACAGAGACCTGGTTCAAGACAGCAGAAAGCACCCCTACAATACCAGGCTATAAGTCTTTCCACACCTTTCAGCTCCAGAACTTGAAATGAAGCTCCAAAGGCATTGGTGTTTCCATATTCATAAATGATGCGCACACCTCCAGACTAGTAGCCCAACATAAAACACCAGAGATACTTCACGTGCAGCTAACACTGGATAACACAGCGATTCAGGTCGTAGCCTGTTATAGGACCCAACCATGTACCAAGACTCACACTCCATGTTCCTAAGCACCCTGGAGAATATTAGGGTCCAACCTAACATTATCATACTAGATGACTTAAACTACCACTCCATTAACTGGGAAAATTACTCATGCATCAATACACTAGCCCAACATTTCCTGTAGTTCATTAATTCCAATGCCCTGGAGCAGCTCATTTTTAACCCCACTAGAGTTAGGAATATCCTTGACTTGGTTATTTCTAACATGGACAACCATTGCTCTACACCAGTAGTCAGCTTATTCCTGGTTAGATCTGACCACAAACTAATCACCTTGTAAATCGACATCCACCCCCCCCCCCCGGCAAAGGTAACCACCATGAAAAACTCCAAAGCTAACTTTGGGCTCCTAAAAACAGAGGTGGCTAACTTCACAGCACCCATGCAAATGGAGAATAATTGCATAACTGCCGAATCATACACCACACGTACACAAATACAAGGATCTCGCCATACCCAATAGAACCAATATGCTATCCTTCTAAAAAAGAAAGCCACTCTGGTGGTCCCCTGTCATAAACAAACTCTACGAAAATGTTGAGGTAAAAAACACACCTTTATCAAACACAAAGCTTTCAGGTACAAGACCCTTTCTCAATGATAGACAAACTCTACAACAGAAGGAGGAAACTGATGCGGAATAAGGTGAAGGCCCAAGACTGGAAAAACTCCCTTATCAGCCTCAACAAAAAGTTGAGATCCCTCATCAAATCCTCTAAAGCTAGCTATGAAAACAGAATTGCAGCAAACAGTAAAGACAACCACAAGGCATTCTATAGTTATGTAAAGAATCTCCATGGCAATACCGAGATTTGCTCTGAGCTACTGCACAATGGTACCTCCTATACTGAGCCAACAGATATTGCCAATATACTGGCCGACAGAGTCAGTGCCAACTTTACCCCTCTTTCTCCAACCAAAGGACCAATCACAATACCAGTAGATTGTCAGGCACCCAGTATTACTGCTGCACAGGTTAAAACAGCACTGTCCAAGGCCAAGAATACAGCTTCTATGGGAACTGACATTATCCCTGGCTGTGTTCTACATGAACTACAGTGTGAACTGGCACCTCACCTGTGTGCCCTGTTCAATCACAGCCTCACCTCAGGCTTTGTCCCTACCAAATGGTGCACTGCTACAGTCATCCCTCTCCAGGAGTGACTGCAGACCCTGGGAACTATCCCCCCATTAGCCTGTTGAGTCAGATATGCAAAGCTATGGAATGCATCATCATGGACCTAATAAACAAGGATATAGGGAATCTACAAACTCTGGATCCCACACAGTTTGCTTTTGTGAAGGGTAGATCATGTCTGCTCAACTTAGTCGACTTCTTTGCAGTCACCAGTGCTGTGGACGAAGGCAAGGTGATTCATACAGCCTACCTTGATCTGGCCAAGGCCTTTGATACCATTCCCCACTCAGAAATCATAGAAAAACCCACTAAGCTAGACATCAACCCCTATATCACTAGGTGGGTTGCAAACTGGCTCACAGATAGAACCCACAGTGTGAAAGTAACTGACTCTAAGTCAGACTTCTGACTAGTCACAAGTGGAGTCCCACAGGGTTCGTTCCTGGGTCCTCTGCTGTTTGGGATCTATGTCTCTGAAGTCCAGGCCAACACAAAGGGACTCTGGCTGACAAAATTTGCAGACGATTGCAAGTTGGGAGCTATTATTAACTCCCTAAGTGATGTTGACATTCTACAGAATGAAGTCAAAAAACAGATAGGGCTCACCATGGCTAACAAAAACTCTTTTATTCCTGCAGTGCAAGTAAGCGCTTTTGCGTTCTCTCAACGCTTCATCAGACTTCAAAACAGTTACATTTCAAAAAAACATTCTTAAATATGGACACCAATACAAAGCACCCAATCAGCATCATCATAGCATCATCACATGTTTAAATCACTTAAAAAATAAAGGCATACATCATAAAATATATCTCTATCATAATAAACATAATGTGCCTTCCTAAAACATAAAAACAAACATAACATTTCAACAAACATATATATATATATATATATATATATATATATATATATATATATATATATATGGTTCTACCTGAGTTCACCGACAGCTGAGAACACCGACAGAAAATTTTGAAGCCTCAGAAGCGCGAAATCTGAAAACGCCGACAGTAGTTAAAGTCGACGGCTCATAAGAACGTCAATGTGCAGGTAAGGCTAAATGAAATTGTGCGGTAGTGATTGTGTTTAGGTTAGGGGTGGGATATGTGAGTTAGGGTTAGGGAGCGGGTCAGGTAAGTGTGCGGTAGTGATTGTGTTTGGGTTAGGGGCGGGATAAGTGAGTTAGGGTTAGGGAGCGGGTCAGGTAAGTGTGCGGTAGTGATTGTGTTTGGGTTAGGGGCAGGATAAGTGAGTTAGGGTTAGGGAGTGGGTCAGGTAAGTGTGCGGTAGTGATTGTGTTTGGGTTAGGGGCGGATAAGTGAGTTAGGGTTAGGAGCGGGTCAGGTAAGTGTCTTGTAGTGACGGACCTTAGGGTTAGGGTTTGGGTCAGGGTTGTAGGTAGTTGTGTATGTGTGGGTTTGTAGGGATTTTGGTGTGCTTGTGTTGTGTATGTGGTTTTGTTTGTTGATTGTTGTGATTGTGGTGTGTGCAGTGTATGAGGTTTTGTGTTTGTGTACCGTCGGTTATTTCGTTGTCGGGTATGTGAGGTTTCGTGTTAATGCACTGTCGATTATGTGGTGTCGGTGATGTTGTTGTCGGTGTTGTGTGGTTTCGACTATGTCATATATATATATATATATATATATATATATATATATATATATATATATAAACTATATCAATAAAAATAGCAGAATCAGGAAATTCAAAATCAATGTTTATAAGGGCGTGCTGCTAGAAAGGTTTTAACCAACCTTCTCATTAAGCCCTCATCCTCTATATGCCTGTAATCTGATGATCCATCTATTCTCACATTCTTCCGTTTGATTTTTATATTCCTAATCTTTTCATTCTTTTCATTAACTGTAGTACACTGAACTTAAAGTGTGATGTCCCTACACTTAATATGTGTCTAGCTAAGGCATTGAGATCATCCTCCTTGTTGATGGCATATACATGTTCCTCACGTTCCCTGAGACTTCTGTTGTCTTACCTACATAAAACATGAACATGCCTGGCAAACAGCCAGATAGACTAAATCTCTTGACTTACAATCAGCATAGAAGTCAAAATTAAAGAATTTCCCATATCTGGGTGTATAAAGACATTATTTCCTGACATATATGTGCATTGATGACACCCTCTACAGGAAATGTACCCTTCCTATTTGATATAGTCACTCCTTGTCATTGTCCTCATAACAAAGTAACCTCTTCAGAGATTTCATATTCCTATAACTGAACCTAGGTTTATTGCCTACTATTTCAGAAATAGTATCATCAGTGGTAGGATACTCCAGTTCTTATTTATAATATCCTTTATCTTCATATTCTTATTGGAATAAGGAATTATAATCCTATTAATAGCTGTATGATGTCTCTGTTAACTTCAGTATCACAGCCTTGGTGTCTATATAAATATGGTTTGCCCTTGCCTCTCCTCATCGAGTCAGTATTACTATAGATGTTTTCTACTTCTTTCTCATTATAACCTCTTGCTAAGAGATTGCCGACTAGCATCCCTGTTTACAATTAAAACCTCATCTTCTGTAGTCAAGCGAGACTTGGGGTCTGGCTCTCTACTATATTACCATAAATATGTTGTGGATGCATGCTACTACGATGCAGAATACCATTCCTCCAACAAGATTTCCTGTATATTTCTGAATGTACCACCCCATTTCTCTTTGATATCTGTAAATCTAGGAAATCAATCACATCATTAGAGCATTTATGGTAATATAGTAGAGAGCCAGACCCTGCGAGTCTCTCGTTTGACTACAGAAGATGAGGTTTTTAATTGTAAACAGGGGATGCTAGTCGGCAATCTCTTAGCAAGAGGTTATAATGAGAAAGAAGTAGAAAACATCTATAGTAATACCGACTCGATGCGGAGAGGCAAGGGCAAACCATATTTATATAGACACCAAGGCTGTGATACCGCTGAAGTTAACAGAGGACATCATACAGCTATTAATAGGATTATAATTCCTTATTCCAATAAGAATATGAAGATAAAGGATATTATAAATAAGAACTGGAGTATCCTTACCACTGATGATACTATTTCTGAAATAGTAGGCAATAAACCTAGGTTCAGTTATAGGAATATGAAATCTCTGAAGAGGTTACTTTGTTATGAGGACAATGACAAGGAGTGACTATATCAAATAGGAAGGGTACATTTCCCTGTAGAGGGTGTCATCAATGCACATATATGTCAGGAAATAATGTCTTTATACACCCAGATATGGGAAATTCTTTTAATTTTGACTTCTATGCTGATTGTAAGTCAAGAGATTTAGTCTATCTGGCTGTTTGCCAGGCATGTTCGTGTTTTTATGTAGGTAAGACGAACAGAAGTCTCAGGGAACGTGTGAGGGAACATGTATATGCCATCAACATGGAGGATGATCACAATGCCTTAGCTAGACACATATTAAGTGTAGGGACATCACACTCTTTTAAGTTCAGTGTACTACAGTTAATGAAAAGAATGAAAAGATTAGGGAATATAAAAAATCAAACGGAAGAATGTGAGAATAGATGGATCATCAGATTGCAGGCATATAGAGGATGAGGGCTCAATGAGAAGGTTAGTTTAAAACCTTTTCTAGCAGCATGTCCTTATAAACATTGATTTTTTGAATTTCATTGATTCTGCTATTTTTATTGATATATATATATATATATATATATATATATATATATATATATATATATATATATATATATATATGTTTGTTGAAATGTTATGTTTCTTTTTATGTTTTAGGAAGGCACATTATGTTTATGATAGAGATATATTTTATGATGTATGCCTTTATTTTTTAAGTGATTTAAACATGTGATGATGCTATGATGATGCTGATTGGGTGCTTTGTATTGGTGTCCATATTTAAGAATGTTTTTTTGAAATGTAACTGTTTTGAAGTCTGATGAAGCGTTGAGAGAACGCGAAAGCGCTTACTTGCACTGCAGGAATAAAAGAGTTTTTATTAGCCCTGGTGAGCCCTATCTGTTTTTTGACTTTTGGTATTGGATCTGAGAGGGCTCCTTATCCAGGACTGTTTGTTGTGTTTTCTCATTCTACAGAATGACCTCACTTAGACCAACAATGGGTGTCAGAACCATGGCCTTAAGCTCAAAGCCAAAAATATGTCGTCATCCCCTTTGGGAAAAACCTGGTTCCCATGAATTACCACATTGATGGTAGTCCACTGAATGCAGAAGGCCGTTATAAGAGATCTGGGAACACAGGTTGACAGCACCCTCTCTTTTGATCACCACATTCCCACTGTAGTCAAAAAGTCCTTCTATGTGGCACATCTCATTACTAAGGCTTTTGCATCCAGGAAGAAAGAGGTCATTGTCTCCCTCTACTCTTCCCTCATTAGGCCAATCATCGAGTACAATACCCCATTTGGCATGTACCTCACTAGACACCTGCAACAACTGGAGAGGCCACAAAAGTACCTCACAAAGTGGATCCTAGGCCTTAAACACTTGTCCTATATGGACAGACTCAAAAAATTCCAACTATTCTCTGTCTCATATCTCCTGCTTAGAGGCAATCTTTGCTTGACTTACAAAGCCATGTCTGACCCAGCTCTGTTAAAAATATAATATATAAAGAAATCCCAATCCTTCTGCACCAAAAGCTCCAGAGATCTCAGCCTCATTACCACAATCAACAAAATGTACTGGAGGGACAGGTTCATAACCCAGAGACTGCCAATGCTATGGAATAGACTTCCCGTACATGTCAAGCAGAGCACCTCGCTGACCCTCTTCAAAAGAAATCTTGATGAGTGGATGGGAAATAGAAAATTTACTCCAGGATAACTCCAGTGGCTATACTCAACAGAGGCACTGGGAACTAAGGTCGGGTGGCACAATGCCAGGGTAATCCTATGGCTAGGCTTGTAAAGGCCCCAGGGCCATTAGCCTAGTACACACCTATGAACCTATGTAGGTAGACAAGGATGGTGTTGGGGGGAAGGCTGCTGTGGAGACCTTTTGCCTAGGCACCAGTTGACAAAAGACTGGTCTTGATTAGTGTTCATTACTAGTGATATAATAATTGGAAGTGGTTGTTGACTGATTTATGTGTTTTATATAAGGTTTATTTTGTCATTAAGGTTTTATTCTAATGAAGCCCTGCAAAAGATGAAAGCTCTTAATAAAACCATTGAATTAACGGCACTGTCTCTTTTGCATGTCTTACCAGTGGATGATCTTGCAGTTTTAATTAAGTATATTCATTTGTGGTAAATGCTGCAAATAGGTTTAATATGAGTAAATAACTGCCTGTATGGCACTTAAATAAACAATGTCCTGGAAATAGACATTCATTAATTCAGACTGGGTGGTGTTGTGGTATTTAGTTTGAATTGCCACCTTAATTCTTTCTCCTCTGTAATAAGGTGCTAAGGGTCTCCCCTAAGGTCCTTTGGGACTATTTCCAACACAAGGAAAATGTTTTAAAATTGTGACAAGTAGTGGAGTGCCTAAATAATACATTGTTCTTGTCTTCTTTTCTAATGTTTATCCAGAAATGAGACTTTACAATGAGCAATGAGTGAATTTTGGCCATGCTAGAAAAATAAATGCAAAAATGAAAACCACTATGGTCAGAATTGCCCTGTGGACATACAGGATTAATCCATGTTTTTATTATAAAACTGGTTTACAAGTAGGCCCTATAATTATTCAATTTTCATACAATAAAAAGTAAAAAAATATTGCATGCTTATTTAAACATTGTAACAGCAAAGGTATAAAACTGAAATAATATAAGTGATCTCAGAAATGTGATTAACATAATTGATAATCAATAGGACCAAAATGTTATTAGTGCATATTGGAAAGTAAATTAATTAAGAAACATTGTGCCAGAAGATGTCCAAATTCAGCCACTGGTGTCTCATCTAGGGTACCAGCAATGACTTTGCAATCCTCTCAAAGAAAATGTCGATTCTAGGCAAGGGCACTAAGGGATTTTTAAACCCAGAATGAGGAGCTGTCCTCTGATACTCTAGACAGCTTTTACAGCAGTTCGCCATTTTGTTTATACTCTTGAGTCAGTAAAAAATGGCTTGAATCTGGTCTTTGCTTTTATTCTTTCCCAAGTTGTCACTCTGTTCACTTACAGAGAAATCTGCAACAATTCTTCCTAGTGTTTCAACTGCATCCAGAACCATCCAAGCTAAGATAAGAATATTTTCTTGATTAATTGCACTTGTACTTGATTTATACAGTGATCACTATTGTTTTTAAATCATTTTTTAAAGAACGTATTTAATTTTGTGGCACAAATAGTCATTTTTCTGTTTTCTGGCAATTCTAGTCTGTGTGCCTCTTAATCTCTTTCAAGAAGGGTGATTTAGTCAGGGACTTAGTTGTTTGCTAGTTGTTTGTTGTCTAATTTGCACTAGAAAGCTGCTTTTGCTGTGCTTTTACATTAAGAAGCTCCAGGATCAGACATCTTGTGGTAGAAGGTTTACCTAATCTCTCTGAGTTAAGAAGCACTGCAGGAACCTCAAAGTGTGGTTATTTATTAGCTATAGGGCATAGGTATTAGTCTTCAAGCTTTTTATTTTTCTCAATGCAGAGCTGCACACTTGGGCAGTAGCGGTTAGCAGTGCCCTGCAGAGTACAAAAATGTCTAGATAGTAAAATTCACCTATAAAGTAAGGATTGGATCTGAAACATATTAGCTGTGGCATTGTACAGAAATAAGCTTAGAGCAGCTAGCTTGTGCATTGAATAGCACTACCATATCTTAACATTTTATAACATCATGCCCTTAACCCAAGATACTACTCTAGGAGACCCCTGTTAAAACCCAGTCCTTAATCGTAAACAGCCAACCCTATTACAGGAGCAGAGAACATGGATATACAATTTCCAAATGTCTCTCTTGGTTGATTTTGGCGTCCTAAGGTAAATACTAATTGTCTCATGTTCCCTGACAACAAGTTAATCCATCCATCCATCCTCAACCCATTTTCTCATTTTTGCACATTGAGTCAGGGTGTCTGATTAAAGAAAAATAGCACTGTATGCAAGATAAAAAATACACAACTTCCTTATAGGCAAAAATCTCACAAAAAATGATGTTATCAGGGATACCTACACTACATCCCTCATACATACCTCTCGACACACACACATGGATTATCTTATGCTGAGGCACTAAAAAGAAGCCTTCCCATATCTCAAAGACCTCCAAAGCCACCCCAATGGCAATGCTGCTCCTCAGCAATCACTTAAACACACACCAAAAGCAACATCAAATATCTCACATAAGCCTAGAACTAAAGGTTCCCCAAGGTCAAAGCCCATAAGGTAAGCATACACTTTACCAAATACTCTAGTCATTTGGTACTCCATTGTGCAACCAACAGATGCTCCACTCACCAGGTTAGACAAGGACAAGATAATGCTTAGTTGTCTATCGGAGCCAGGATCTACAATAGCATGCATGAACCCAAGTCACGGCAGCCCAGGAACCAATATTATTTTATTATCTAAGACACATCTCACTGGACTATATGAAAAGGGACATAATGGATCACTCAGAATATGTGTCACTGATAGGTATGAGCCTTGCATTGGGCAGCATTTACCTTCACCAAGGATGGTGCCAGTCTTAGCAAAAAATGGTTGATTTTAATTAGCTTAGAATCTGGTGTCACTCCACAGGGATCCAATATCTGTCAGCATGGAAGAACATGGTCAAAACACCACATTGCTTTGCCAAGGATGACTTGCACCTGTCCCCCTAGGCTTTTGGATATTGATTCTACAGATGCTTACCATCCAACCAAGCACCATATTCATGGGTGACTTTAACTATCCCTCTATAGACTGGGAAACATACACTGTCTCAAACTCACAGGCACAATTCTTCCTGGACTTTATTAAAACAAACACCCAAGAACAGATAGTACATGCTCTGACCAGAGGATTAAACATATAGGATCTGGAACTCAACAACGTACGAAAGCATTGCAAAATCCCCCCCGTAATGTCCTCACTAGTACGGTTGGATCAAAAAGCTGTCTCATTTAAAATAAAAATCAATTCAGAAAATCCAGCTAAACAACTACCATTTAGGAAATAGTCAAAGGCAAACTGCATCCTATTAAGTGACAGCCACAATTATTCACGGAGTTACTATACAAAAATGTGAATGGCTGCATAGAGGCTGTTGTACCTACCAGAAATAAACCCAAAACAAACACTAAAAACAAACCCCATTGGTAGAGTCCTCACCTAAACAGGGTATATAATAAAAGAAGAAAAGGCATGGCCAAACTCAGGAAAATGAACTCCCTTAAAGACAAGCACTGTCTTATACAGCTAAACAAGAAACTAAGAGGTCTAATTAAGTCTAACAAGGTCAAATATGATGTCAGATTAGCCTCAACAGCTAAGGACAATCAGAAGACCTTCTTCAGTGATATTTGGAACCTTAGAGGTATACTCAAGAGTGTGCTGAACTGATGGTGAATAGTACCACATACACCGATAAGGGTGACATAGCAAACTTACTGGTTGATAAATTCACCTCAGACTTCATCCACCCACACACTCCACCTTAGCTCCAGCAGGTGAAATTCTTCCAACATACTTCCCCCAGCTATCAGCAGGGACCACGTACTGGCATCACTAGCTAATGCCAAGAGCACCACCATAGTGGGTCCCAACAACATCCCAGTTGCCTTTTCAACAATCTAAAATGTGACCTATCAGGACCACTTGAGGTACACTTCAATTACACCCTTTTAACAAGCTACATTCCAAGTGAATGGAGGACCACAACAGTCATTCCTTTCACAAAAGCAGACCATCAACTGACCCAGTGAACTATAAAACCCATCACTCTAACAAGCCCGATATGCAAATTCCATTGAACAATTCATCATGGAAATGAAAAGAAAGTGCATTGGCAATTTACAGACACTGGACCCATCCCAATTTGGTTTTGTTACGGGAAGGTTATACCTACTTAACCTGGTAGACTTCTTTGAGATGGTCAACAAAGCATGGACAAGAGTAAAATAGTGTATACTGCATATCTTGACCTGGCTACGGCAGGTGATACAGCACTCCACTCAGACTTTGCTAACAAGCCTTACATAACTCTCTGGATTGCCAGCTGGCTCATAGACAGGACCCAAGATGTCAGGATTGGTGAGACAAACTCCACCAAGAGACTGGTGAACCATGGAGTACCCCAGGGCTCCATACTGGGCCTGCTCCTGTTTGGCATCTACTTCTCAGAAGTCAAGGGTAATGTCAAAGGCCTCTGTCTCACCAAGTTTACAAATAATTATAAATCTGGAGCTATTATAGATTCCCTCCAAGACACAAACATCTTGCAAGTGGATTTAACACATAAAAATAACTGGTGCCAAAGCCATGGCCTAAAACTCAATACTAAAAAATGCATTATAATACCTTTTGGGGAACTATCAAACCTAATTAATTACTCCATCAATAAAACACCACTACAAGTTGACTCCAGTAGTATGGGATCTGGGGGCATATGTAGACAGCAATCTAGCCTTTGTCTCTGTATTCAGTATCCTACAGGCTGCTAAGAGGTTATCTTTGCCTGGCTTACAGGGCTACCTCAGACCCAGCCTTGATGAATGTCTTGCACATATGCAAAACAAACAGCACCAGGAAAACTAGATCTGGGGATCTGAACTTCACTTGTGACATAAACAGAACATGCTAGAGAGACAGATATGTGCCCCAAAGGATCACCACACTATGTAATAGGCTCCCCATCTATGTAAAATAGTGTTCGTCTCTGACCTTATTCAAATAAAACTTTGACAATTGGATGGTAAATCATAAACTTATCCCTGGTCTGGCCCCCATGTCCCTTATGGACAGATGTCCTCAGTAAGAACAGCATTATCCTAACTAACATCCCCAACCCCCAAAAAACTTTAGATATCAGCCTACTAACATGCCCCTGCCTGTATGATACTGTGGACCGAAATAGTTTGGGGTGCTTGGATAGGCTTGGTAGGACCCTAGTGGTCGTTAACCTAGTAAAACCTATGAACCTAAAACATGACCATGTACCATTTCATTAACAGGGTCCAAAATGGCCTGGATAACAATAGCTACTAGCATGAGACTTCCATTCCTATCTTGGGCCACATGACAAATAGTTTTGTAATTCAAAGTTTAGAAAAAGTAGAGTGAGGCCAATGGGGAAGTCTCATCCATGTACCCTAGCAATGTCCTCAGTGGCCTAGTTCAGGGTTTCACTTTACTATTTTATAATTTTCTGGACAACCTGAACATTCCAACAAATGCATTTCTTACTGCTGGCAACTTGATTTGTTATGGGGATCATCTGTTCCTGCTACGACCAGCACACAGAGCTTGATGTCCCTTTCCTGTCAAAAGATAGTTCAGTGCATTGTTCCTCCAAAATACCTCAGACCTTACAGGCAATAAGTTTAGGTTTCTGCACTTCTATCTCATTTGTTCTTCCTATTTACTTTTTCCTACTTTCCTAGTTAAAGGTTTCCCTCTGTTCACTTCCCTTTTGTTGCCTTTGGTTCCTCTGAACCTATCTCTGACTTTTGAGGGAACATTTCCTTATTTTACTTTGTCTTTCCATTCCATTACACTCACTCTCTCCGTCTTTAGGAATATTAATCCAGATTATAGTGTCACCATGCCTTTCTACATCAGTTGAGGGTTTTACCCTACAATATCCCTTTTTCTCTTCTGTAGGGCTGGAGGTTTCCATTTTCTGTAAAGATGAGAACTTCCTACCTTCTGGTTAGATTGCTCTTTCCCCTACCCTCAATTGCTCCTTAATGTGAGGGAAATCATTCACTATGATAACATAATAGCTGAGATAAGAGACTTCTGGTATTAGATGGGACACAATCCCAAATGGGGTCTATACGTCTAACATGTTTATAAGGCATCATCCTCACATACCATGAATACACATGAATATAGATAAATAACTTGTATGTCTTTATGGACTGAGTTTTCTTCCTGCAAAGATATTTACTTTTTTTACCAAGAGTGATCATGCTACTGAGGTCCAAGAGTCCTTCCCACTTGCCAAAACCATGATGTGTGTTTCCACCTCTAAAACACATCCAAGAATGGAGCTGTGGACAGCAGCAGAGACTTTAGATGGTGCCCTATTGGAGGAAGAGTACAGACCAACCGCTTTGGGCATCAACTGCGGTATGCAGTATCCTCCTTGTTTAGGCTGAAGACTAAAGCCTATTAAAGGTCAAATAAAAAAATATATATTACTGGTCTGTAGAGTTTCCATGTTTTAAAGTGCCCAAAGTGGGACATTTGTAATGGAAATGTGACATATTGCAGGACAAATCATGCCTGCAGCCATTTCAAAGGACTAGACTTCTCTTATTTGACAAAATGAAAGTTTAATCTCCTAGAATATACATTTAACTTGCTATTTATATAATAATAAGGTGTTTTAAAGGTAAAATAATTGTTGTCCCTTCCTATCCTGCAACCCCCCTCCCCCCCCACAGATGACCAAATGCCAAGATAGACAATGTGACTAGTTTATTGAACAGGAGAATAGTTCACCAACAATGAAAATAGCATTATAAGCCATAATACCACATTCTCACATAAAGCATATAATTCCTGTTAGTACCAAGGCCCTTCTGAGTGAGTCATCAGACAAACCCTTCACTGAACTTGTAATTGCTACTTGCAGCTTTGTATCCAGCAACACACCACCACCCTGTAATGAAGTGGGGGTGGGGATTTTCTTCTGAAATTCATTCTCAGGACATTTTTGATTGATCATGTTTTTGTAGAATGCAACTGCCCAACTTGGAAGTGTCCTGCATAAAGAGAAACAATGATAATCCTACCGGTCATTATTATTACATGTGAAAAAGAGAACAATCTTGCTGCATATTGTAGTAGTGGGTGCCTCTTATATTACTCCCAATTTTTTTGTAGAAACGGTCATTTACAGATGTAAGATTGCAGCACCTCACATAAGCTTTACTTTTAGTAAAAGACAACATAAAATAAAGTTCATAAAACACAAGTATCTTCTGTACTCATGGTGGTAGAAAAACAACCAGTATTAGTCTTTTACTTTCTCATGGTGATAAGTGCAGATGAGGAAGACAAATTAATTAATCTTCCCTCTCTATGTATCTGCTAAAACAAAATGGTTCACCGAAAATGTTACTCCGTCAACAGTGAGGCAAGCAAGAGACAGTATAACCTATAAAACTGGTGGTATAATTGTGAACAAAGTGTTTTCATTACCAAGAGAATTAGGTTTCAAAACAATTCACTTTCTTTCTTCCTTGTCTTCTTGTTAGGGTCTAAGGTTTCATAAAACAGTGTAAGAAACTTCTCTGTGTGGAAGATTTTCAGTCCATATATCTTTAGTTAATCACTGTATATTAATCCGATCAGACAATAGTAGTAAAAGTAGTTTCTTACACTGTTTTGTTTTTGGACCCACTATATTGTTTAGTGGGTTGTTTTGAGACTTTGGGGATACCACAGAGATTGCTTTTATTTTTTTTTTTTGGTCTAAGGTTTCATCTGACAAGCTGTCAACAGTCTGTTGCAGCAATTAGCTCTAGTGTTATAATGTCTTTGCAAATTAAATATTCTCTTTATTTGTTTCCTATAATATCTGCAATATGTTTCTGTTTGTATGTCCTTGCCATAAATCATTGTCTTTAATTTCAAACAGCAGCTATAGTAAACTGATTGTATTAGTTATTATAGCAATAACCCATGCCTGGGTGTGGATAATGCAGGATTTACCCACGGTTGGCGTTGGTTTCTGAGGGAGGGCCCCCGAGGACCAAACAAAAAAAAACTGTGTAACCCAGAAGTGGGTTATTGCTATTATACTATGACATTATTTAAGAAAAGAAATAATTACTTTTCTTAAATAATGGCATTGTATAATGCCTCTTTGCTGCCCTTCAGCAGCTGTCTGGTATCCACGGCAGTTCTGATGTACTGCACATGCCTAAGCAGTACATCAGAGCTGTGGCCAAAAGCAATGGAGAAAGCAAGATCTCTGTTGCTTTTTACTGTTTCGCTATGTTAAATGGGTTTAACATAGTGAGACAGCTTTAAAATAAGCAACAGGAGAAGTCCATTGCTTATTTTAAAGCTGTCTTGCTATGTTAAACCCATTTAACATAGCGAAACAGTAAAAAGCAACGGAGATCTTGCTTTCTCCATTGCTTTTTTTTTTAAACCTGTCTCGCTATGTTAAATGGGTTTAACATAGCGAGACAGCTTTAAAATAAGCAACGGAGATCTCTGTTGCTTATTTTAAAGCTGTCTCGCTATGTTAAACCCATTTAACATAGCGAGACAGGTTAAAAAAAAAGCAACGGAGAAAGCAAGATCTCCGTTGCTTTTTACACACTGTGTTGCTATGTTAAAGGAGTTTAACATAGCGAGACAGCTTTAAAAAAAGCAACGGAGATCTCTGTTGCTTTTTTTAAACCTGTGTTGCTATGTTAAACTCTTTTAACATAGCGAGACAGTGTTTTAAAAGAGACTTTTACTAATGGAAAAAGTCCGGGCGACCGGACCTTTTTTCATTAGTATAAGTCGATTTACAACGTGCACTCTGGCCAATCAGCATGCACATTTTGGAATATTAATGGGGGGTCATGGTATAATCACCTTTTTATTACTTATGTCTGTCTTTACTGAAGCTTTTTCCCCAGCCATGCACTAAAAATGGGTACTATTGCCCATTTGGACTTTCTGGATCAAGAAATGTTAATCGATAAATAAAGAAAG